>NW_007728423.1:236886-250193 GCF_000696425.1 Galeopterus variegatus | reverse complement strand
TGCATGTGAAGGCTGAGCAATGTTAATCCATCAATAAGCATTCTGGGTTTACAACATTACCCCAAATGTCATCATCCAAACAAATCAAAGAAATCAATTAAAAGTGGTTACAGAGTGTGAAGTCATCCTCTAAGCCAACCATGAAGTTTCTGTCTCCCTGCAACTGCTCACTGACAGGCATATAATGTGCTCACTTGTATTTACTGCTTTAAAGCCATCTGCAGTTATTGTTGGCAGACACGGAGAGGTGAGTAATACCGAGACAACTGACATACAAAGTAGTGAATCAACAAGATTGATAACGTATCCACAATCCACCAGTAGGAACAAATATTGACAATGCTAAATACCATAATACTCTATGCTGTCTGTGGGCATCGCACCCAGTAAATGTTGACTCATGAGGTGTGTCAAAAAAGTGCCCATTGACCTTGCCTGTTGGCCACTCCATGTTCAATGCACTTGCTGCATTATGCCCACCTATTTCCTCTACGAGACTAACAGCTCATTGCAGAAAGTGTGCATAACTCATTCATTTCTATTGTAGTTTGCATTTTCATTTTTAAATAACAGAAACTACAAAACGGGGATTTTACGGTCCATGTGCGTGAACAGAGAAGACAAACAATGAATGATTTTTACCATCTGCTCAACCAGATTCTATAGAGACAGAGAGGGAGTCTGACAGGTAAAAAAAATCATACCACTTTCTGGCTTCCAAGTTCTGATCTCCCTCAGCTAAGGGTTCCAGAAGAGCAAGTCCGCTTTAGTACCCTGCTTGTTGCACCATAACTATAGGGGCAAAGGGAACCTTCAACCCCTTTGAAGGTTCTCTGAAAAATCACCTGTTAAACACAGATTAATATGAAGAAAAGGTATAAAAATTTTTATTTGATCATAGTTTTACATGATATGGGTGGCTTCAGAATGAAGACCCCAAAGATATAAAGGAAAATTGTCCATATGTATGCTTAGGTTTTATGAAGCAGGCACAGCTATGTGGAAAGAAAAGTATGCTCTAATGCTAATAGACTGAATATGAAAACCCAGCAAGGTCTGTCTCTTTAAATTCTTCTAGGCCTCTCTGTGTAGCATTTATTCCTTTAGGGTATGGGGCAGGACCTCCTCTGGAATGGGCGTCTTATGACCTACAATCAGACAAGGTAGGTCAGAGAATTTCTTTATGGTCAGCACCAGGACAGAGAGGAAGGGGGAAAGATTAGAGTATATCTATGACATGCCTTGGGGAGGAGGGATTCTAGATTCTATGTCTTGCCTCAGGGGAGAATGAGGCTGAGAGACAGAAAGGCAGGAAAAGGTCAGAGGAAAAGTTTGTTTTTGAGGCTGTTTCTGAGGATTTCACTTTGGGGTGTCACTTTCTGGGCCCAAACAAGCCTCTAATGTCCTCTAATGTCAGGCATCACTGGATATTAAGACTGTGATGGCCCTATTCTCAGGGGGCAAGAGGATTGCCAAGAACTCTGGCCTTACATCCCATCCCCTGGGCTACCTCTGGGTGCCCCAGAATTTGATTTTATGGGCTCTGATCCTCTTCATCCTTGAACAAATCACTGTAGTCAAGGATATCTGATGTTCTCATTGGTTACCATAAAAAAACATGTCACGTTCACCCAAATCCCATGGAGTTGAGGCAGAGGTGGGGAGGGTAGGTCCCCAAGGAAAGCTACAAAGTTTTTATCAAAAAAATGGGGAAATGGATGCTGGGCAGGCAAAAATTATGTGGCCACAGCCATTTCTGAACCCCCACATAAAAGATACTCCACTGATATTTATTTTCCAATGAGTGAATGAAGGTGAAATGTTTTGTGATGTATTCCAAATGTAGGAATGATTTATCTAGTTCTAAATTACCAGAATGATAACTATATGCATTCATGTAACAAAGGTTTATTGAGTGCCTATTATTTGCCAGGGACTGTTATTCTAGCCACCAGAAACACAGCAGAGAAGAGCAAAGATACAGCTGATATTCAAGAGGGAAAGGCGGTGTATGAAGACAGTAAACAAGTAAGTCAGATACTGAGGGATAAACAGCATGAAGAAAAATAAAGTAGCATAAGGGGACAGGCATTGGTGGGGGTGTCGGGGAAAAGCTTTCTGCAATGATGACATCTGCACAGAGAACTAAAGGAAGAGAAGAAGGAACCAGGTGTCTATCTGGGGGAAAGCGTTCACAGTGCAAAGTCACTGAGGTGTGGGCATCTGGGGATGCTGTGGAGGCCAGAAGGGCTAGGGTGAATGACGAAAGAGACAGGTGATTAGGTCCGAGGGACCAGATCCTAAAGGGCCTTGTAGGTCATGGTAAGGAATATGGATTACATACTTTGCTCAGTGGAAAGTCATTAGCTGGTGGAGAAGAGGACAGTGACATAATCTGGCTATTGTAAAATGAATAGACTACTGGGACACAAGAGATGAAGGAGAGTCATCAGATAGAAAGCTGCTATAGTAATCCAGCTGAGGGAAGAGAGTGGTTTAGACCACGGTAATGGCAGTGGAGGGATAAGAAGTGGTCAGAATTGGGCATTTTTTTAAAAAATTTTTTTGTTCTTTTTTGTGACTGGTAAGGGGATCACAACCCTTGGCTTGGTGTCACTAATCCAGCTGAGGGAAGAGAGTGGTTTAGACCACGGTAATGGCAGTGGAGGGATAAGAAGTGGTCAGAATTGGGCATTTTTTTAAAAAATTTTTTTGTTCTTTTTTGTGACTGGTAAGGGGATCACAACCCTTGGCTTGGTGTCACCCGCACCGCGCTCAGCCAGTGAGCGCACCAGCCATCCCTATATAGGATCCGAACCCGTGGCCTCGGCACTACCAGCACCGCACTCTCCCAAGTGAGTCATGGGGTCGGCCTCAGAATTGGGCATATTTTGAACTGCCTGTGAACAATAAAATTTACATGGATTTGTGCATAATATCAACTGGCATTTACATGAGAGGTTTTCAAAAAGTGCGTTGAAAGGTTCAGATTATCTCTTGGGCAAATTCAATCACCTACATTGCTTGCCTATCATATTAAAAAAATTAGTCTCATCACTTCCTTCTTTGTGCTCCCATGGAGCCTTAAACAGACCTTAACTATAATATTAATTTTGTTGCACTGTCTTTATGAGTTTAAACTCATAATGCCATTACTCTTCCTCTCACATTGGAATGTTATCATTATCATGAACCATATTATCATTTTCGTATTACCATAGTCTATCATAATACTAAGGCACATAGTAGGCTTGGAATAAGTGTTTTAGATTAAAAAGATGGATGGTTGCATGGGTAGATGGAAGAAAGGATAAGTGGATGGATGGAAGAAGGAATAGAGGGAAAAGAAAGAAGAAATGTCACATAGTTAGTTACTGACAGCTATAAATGCAAACCCCAAAGAGCCATTGACTTTGCTTACCTGATATATCTATAAAGAGACTGAGTAATTTAAAGGATACTGCATAAATACCAGTGTACTACTCACTGGTAGCTGATGGGTCTATTGAAGGAAGGAATGACAGAGATAGGTTAAGTGATTAATTCAGCTGGTGAATTTCCCATGCATATGGGAGAATTAGTTTCCATGCCTTTCATCCCAATTAAAACACAGCTCCTTGCCTCTTCAAGCAGTGACTGTTTTAAAAGAAGCATATGTGTAAATGCCCCAACTATATGCAGGAGATAGGAAAATCTAGTATACCTTTACAAGGTTCTCGGGCAAGAGCATACATTCACAAAACACAGAGAACATCCCTAATTTTATTCCCAGAACTTCCCATTGCCCCCATTCTTACAGATCAAGAAAATACAGAGGACATTTAACCTTGATCTTAGGTCAACTTCAAATCCAGGAATGGAATCTACACTTCTAATCTATATCCATATGGTTAGGCCCCCTTCCTCATAAGAATGAAAGGGTAGATTTTATTATAAATGTCTCTTTCTTTAGAGATCCAGTTTTCTCCAGTAGTCTGGGTTGGCATGCTGTGAAATTCAAAAGCAAATACACAACCTTTAAAACACTCCCACAGATGGTCTTTCTGCTGCCCTCCAATCCCACCTTGCCCCCATACCCCGTGCACCAATTATACACAGTCTCAGCAGCTAAGTTCCTCAAAGGTCAATGTAGTATCTGAAATCATTATTCTTAATAACACTGAAATCAATAGCATAATACTGTGAAAGAAAAAATAAACTTACATAAATGCATTTTCATTTTAAAAGCCAGTTTTTGATTGTGCTATATCAATGGTTCTTAGCTGAGGACAACTGAACCCCCCAGGAGACACTTGGTTATAGCTGGAGACACTTTTGGCTGACATGACTGGGGAAGGGGTACCCCTGGCATCTAAAGGGTAGAGGTCTGGGATGCTGCTAAACATCCTACAATGCACAGACATGCCCCTTGCCCAGAAAGAATTATCCATCCTAACACATCAATATATCTCCAGATAGTTCCCCACAAGAAAGAATTATCCATCCTAACATATCAATAGTCCCTATTGAGAAGCCCTGTGCTAAATATAACAATTTCCTAAGCAATTTTAAATAGTGACTATCTAAGGAAACTTGCTTTTTCTCCTTGGACCCATTGTCTCACCTGCCCCATGACGGGGGACAAATAGTTGACCAGATGATTTAAGATGACCATAAACCTGAAAAGTGGAGGGACTTCCTATGTGCTGAACACCTGCTACTGAGTGAGCACTGTAGACATTTTCTATATTTGTTTTCTTTTGATGCTTAATAAATTACCACAAATTTAGCAGCTAAAAACACCCAGTTATTAACTCTCAGTTGTGCCAGTCTGAAGTGTGGGCACAGTGTGACTGAGTTCTCTGTCAGGGTTTGCTAAGGTGAAAAATCAGGATGTTGACCTGGTGGCATCCCTTTCTGAAAGCTCTGGGAAAGAAACTACCTCCAAGATCATTCAGTCTGTTGCAGAATTCAGTTCCTTCCAGTTGCAGGACTGAGGACCCATACTTGCTGTCAGTCAGAGGCCACTCAGCCCATGTCCCTTGTAACATGGCCCCTTCCGTCTCCAGAGTCACACAGGAGAACTTCTAACATGTTCTGCCTCTCTAGCTATGAACCTCTCTGACCTCTAGACCCAGATTTAAAGGGCTATGTAACCAGGCCAGAACTGCCTAGAAAATCTAACTTAATGTCAACCAATTTAGAGTCTTAATTATATCTGCAAAATCCCTTCCCAGCAGTACCTAGATTTTCACTTGATTGAATAACTGGGAGAAGGTGTATGTACACCAGAGGCCAGGAATCTCAGAATTCTGCCTTCTACATTTTTTATACATTATCTCTCATTTAATTCTCACAGCAGCCCTTTGAAATTGCTTTTTTTGTTTGTTTGTTTTTTGGGTTTTTGTATCTGTTCTTCACAGAAAAAGAAACTAGATTCTCAGATAATTTGATAATTTCTCAAAGCTGGGTGAAGGGCACAGGGGAACTCTCTGTATTATTTTTGCAACTTCTTGTGCGTCTAAAATAATTTCAAAATAAAATGTTTTCCAAAAGAATGATTTCCCCAAAATCACATGCCTAGTAAGGGAAAGAGATGGGCTTCTAAAATTCCATGCATTTTAACATACCATCCTGCCATCTAAACTACAGCACAAGGCTATTCTAAGGCAATTGCATCCCTAAAGCCACCGACATTTATCTAGAAGAGGGGTTCTCAAACTTGACTGTAAATTAGAACCCCTTGGGGAGTCTGAATGATACACATACAGCTATTCTAAGGCAATTGCATCCCTAAAGCCACCGACATTTATCTAGAGGAGGGGTTCTCAAACTTGACTGTAAATTAGAACCCCTTGGGGAGTCTGAATGATACACATACCTTGGCCCCATCCTCAGATATTTTGCTTTGCTTTGGCCTGGGATCTGAGCATGGGCATCTGTGATTTTTAACTCTCCCTGTACTAAAGTCACTGTTCTAGACTTATTTGTTAGTCATAAATGACAGTGTTAAATATGAAATATAAAACAGAGATTAGCATTTGTTTCACACAGAGAAAACCTTTAACAAGAATGGAATTCATCCTAAATCAATATATTTAATGGGAAAACAATGACTGCAGAAGCTGGAGATAAGGTGTAGAGATGTACATTAGCATATTTAAACAGTAAGAGTATATTTAAGTAATATTCCCTTTCTATCACATCTCTAGACTACATAAAACAGATCGAGATTTAATAATCAAGTTAAAAAAATTGTGTTCATTTCTTTTGAAACAATGAACCACAGAAATTAATTTGGGGTAACTATTTGCCTCCTGGAAGTGGTTAATAATAAAAGAAGACAGGAATTGTAAAATCACAGGGTGAACCCACAAACACTAAAAAGTACTCTGCTGTAAGAGAACTCAGCAAATCAGCAGAGATAATCCCCTTTTACCAGCTTATCTCAATCCCTTTCAAGTGCCGTCTCTCAAGTAAGGGTGTGCACATAGTTGGCTTCTAGTAAATTAGTGATGTGCACTATATAATTTATATGAGAACACATGCCCTCTTGACTTGTAGTGGTAATAAGGGCAGATAAAATATTCCAAAGCTCAGCAGCATGAATAAGCAATCAAAAGAATTCTGCTGAAAATAAAATCTTTAGATACATCAAAAGCATCCCTTCAGGAGAGGTGAATATGCTGCCCCAACAGAACACTCTCACCAGACTTGTATTATGGTATCTGAATGTATTCTGGCCCATAATTGGATAGAAAAACCGTGGGAACAGACTTTCATGGGAATTAACTTGATGCAACTGAAGAGGCACTCCTGGGTCTGTGGACAGAGATGTGTGTGAACTCCAAGCAAATATTTTTGGTCACAAAAGTCTTAATGTGCAGTGCTACCATTAGGCCTATTTATATTTGAACTTCAGAAATTAATCAGAACCATTTTCTCTTAAATTGTTTATTGCTGATGGTGGGAAACCATGCAATTTTACAAACACATATGCTCTGCTGGAGAGAACTATTCTAAGCCACTGTCTTCGGCTCTTGAAAAACAAAGACAAAATGAGTTCTTGGTAACTTTGCATGTTTATACAACCAAGGTGTTAGTGACAATGATATAGGGTGGCTAATGTCAATATTAGCAAGTAAATCTCTGGCCATAGCTAATGTCCTGTATGTGTTTGACACCTCAGCTTTTCATAAAGTAAGTCTCTCTCCCTCTCCCTTTCTCTCTCATAAAACATGGAAGTTCATGCAAGCAGGAATAGCCACATACATGCATGTTCTTTTCAGTAACAGCAAAAAACTGTAAACAGATCAAAAGTGAATACATATACAGCATTTACTATGAGAGATCTATCTGTGGTGAAAAGGAAAGAACTCCATGTTATACATTATTTTTTAAGCAACCCCTTCCCCACTAAAAAAGATGCTTCAGGAAAAGTGTTGGCTAATACAACATATGTATATTTTAAACATACTTACACACAACCGAAATAATAAGCTCCAGTTTCAGAAAGAGTTTTAAATGGGTAACTGGGAAGTCATTGGTTTACCGTACATATTCACAGATCTCCTTCTAGGCATTAATTCACAGATGAACACACAAAGAAAAATATGGTTTAGTCTTGCTCGGACACAGAGATAATTCAATGTGGTCCTCTGAGGCTTACAGACAGGTGACAGAGAAGACAGAGCCCAGAGCCCCCCACACTTCTTCTCAGGTATGTAGGTTACACTGTGGTGTTATTATTGAATAAGTCACAGGAGACACCAGGTATCCACAGAAATATGTGAATCATCTCTGGAACTCAGGAGGCCCTGCATACAAAAGGAAGACAAGCAGGAGCAAGAAGAACTAAAAAAAAAAAAATGAGAGGGAAAGAGAACAGTGATGACATCATGGGAGAGGCTGCATCCAGCCCTGCTGAAAGTTAGCCAATCCTAGTATAAGGCAGAAGGCAGGAATGAAGGAAGGAAGGGAGGGAAGGAGGAAAGGATATGAGAGGGAAAGAGAACAGTGATGACATCATGGGAGAGGCTGCATCCAGCCCTGCTGAAAGTTAGTCAATCCTAGTATAAGGCAGAAGGCAGGAATGAAGGAAGGAAGGGAGGGAAGGAGGAAAGGATGAATTAGAAAGATTATCCCAGAGCCAAAAAATATATATTTTTATGCTCAACATCGTTTGAGCTGGAGTTGTTCTACTTGCAACTGAAAGTCTTATGATAGATAAACATAGAACAATCTCTATGTTTTGATTTACAATAGCTGCCCCTGCCTTCTGCCCCATCAGCATACACACTGGCTAAAGCTAGTCTGTGCACTGATAGTCACACTTACACGGTGTGATGCCTTCCTTAAAGCAAAAACAGTTCTCCAAAAGAGGTTCAAGTTGTCCTCTGTTTCCACTGAGAAGGTTCTGATATGGGTTGTGTCCCCCAAGTTTTATGTATTGGTAGCTTGATCCCCACTGTGACTGGTAAGAGGGTGGCAAATCCTATTATGGTCATTGAAAGGTGGGGCCTTGAAGAGGTGATTAGATTGTAGGACCATGTCATAGTGAATGGGTTAATAATGGTGATCATGGGCATGGCTCTGAGGGCTTAAAAGGAGAGCACATGAGAGTCTCTCTCTCTCTCTCTGCTGCCATGTAAGACCCCTGTATTGTTGTAAGCCCACCACCAAAGAAGACCTTCACCAGATGTGTTACCTGGACTTTGGACTTCCCAGCCTCTGAAACTGTAAGCAATAAATTTTGTTTTCTTTATAAATTACCCAGTTCCATGCATTTTGTTACAAGCAACAGAAATGGACTAATACAGTTCTTTTCAGACATCTTTAGGACAGCAATTCACAGGCATGGGTACCCATTGGAACCATTTGTGAAGCTTCTCTTTCCCTTATTAAACATGAACACCCAGGCCCTACCTAGGACGTACTGAATTTTCAGAGGAGAGGGCTGAACGTATGTGTATTTTTTTCAAAGTGCCCAGGTTTTTTGAAATGCCTGGCTAAAATATTGCTGCTTTAAACCTTAAATACTGATAGGCCAACTGGCAGTTACATATTATGAAGGCCTATCTCTGTGTCTAAGCTGAATCTTCATCTCCAGTTTTAATAAATAGTAAAGTATTTATTAAATAAATATTAACTATTTATAGTTAAACAAATATTAACTATTAGTTTTATCTAGGTTAAAACTCTTTCCTGCCTATGGGTGATAAGAATTGGCATTAGACAATTTTGAAAACTCCTTTTTAGAAGGTCTGCCATAATGATAATTGTTACTATGTCATCACTACTAATATTATTACTACGTGCTAGGCACTATCTTAAGCATGCTCTCAGAGTACTTTGCTTTCAATTAAGCATCCATAAAGCCCATGGGGGAGTAAATATCATTATCCTCATGTTACCAATGATGAAATTAAGCACAGCGAGGGTAGATAATTTTACTTGGGTCACGTAGTTAGAGCAAGGCAAGAGCTGGAACTTCAGAGTCTGAGCCCAAAGCCATTATGCTACACTGCTTTAATATGCAGTAATCGACCCAATTCATTATCTATCTGTTGATTCTTGGGTTCTTTCTTTCTCTCATTTTATTTCTTCATAATTGTTAAAGTAGTGGCTATTTTCCCCCACAAAATCTCCAAGCATTCTCACCAGGATGATTGCCAGTGCCCAAGGTGTTCTTTTCCTGTTCTGACAAGCTCGAAAAGGTGTGTTTGTTTTGGGGATGGGGGGGATGGTGGCTTCAATGGTCATTTCCTCCCCAGACTGTCTCCTAGTTTAAAGTCAAGAATAATCAAGCATGTAGCTCTCACTGGGTGCCAGACTAAGCCCTCATCACAAATCTTCACAGTGCTATGAGAGAGAGAAAGACAGTTACCATTTCCACTTTACAGATGAGAAAACCAAGATGCAGAGATATGCCGGAAGCCCAGTGCTCATCACAACACAGCTAGATGCTTTAGAAGGACTGGCCTTTCAGCCTCCCATGTGAGACCCCTCAGACTGGCCTTAGTCACCTTGGGGTCCAGCTCTCTGGCAAGACCCTGGGCTTTTTTCCTTTTTTAACTTTGGCCTGTAATTTTGATAAAAAGTGTTGTTATAAACAAATAATTCCCTTCGTAAATCATGTCTGAAGAGGACATACAGGAGAGAAGCAAAAAAAAATAAAATAAAATCTTTTTGCCCTTGATGAGTTGAATAAGAGCCTAAGAAAACATCTCCGATTTGGGTCAGCCTGCATCGAAAACATGTAAATACAACCCAGCCTAATCCTTAATTTCACATGATCCTCTCAAGTGACCAAAACGTGCCAAGGGGGTAGATGTAATTCAACAAACCCCTTCTAGATAACAAGGTCCTCCAGAGCCTAGTTTCTTTCTGCNGGGGGGATGGTGGCTTCAATGGTCATTTCCTCCCCAGACTGTCTCCTAGTTTAAAGTCAAGAATAATCAAGCATGTAGCTCTCACTGGGTGCCAGACTAAGCCCTCATCACAAATCTTCACAGTGCTATGAGAGAGAGAAAGACAGTTACCATTTCCACTTTACAGATGAGAAAACCAAGATGCAGAGATATGCCGGAAGCTTGGGTCACGTAGTTAGAGCAAGGCAAGAGCTGGAACTTCAGAGTCTGAGCCCAAAGCCATTATGCTACACTGCTTTAATATGCAGTAATTGACCCAATTCATTATCTATCTGTTGATTCTTGGGTTCTTTCTTTCTCTCATTTTATTTCTTCATAATTGTTAAAGTAGTGGCTATTTTCCCCCACAAAATCTCCAAGCATTCTCACCAGGATGATTGCCAGTGCCCAAGGTGTTCTTTTCCTGTTCTGACAAGCTCGAAAAGGTGTGTTTGTTTTGGGGATGGGGGGATGGTGGCTTCAATGGTCATTTCCTCCCCAGACTGTCTCCTAGTTTAAAGTCAAGAATAATCAAGCATGTAGCTCTCACTGGGTGCCAGACTAAGCCCTCATCACAAATCTTCACAGTGCTATGAGAGAGAGAGAGACAGTTACCATTTCCACTTTACAGATGAGAAAACCAAGATGCAGAGATATGCAGGAAGCCCAGTGCTCATCACAACACAGCTAGATGCTTTAGAAGGACTGGCCTTTCAGCCTCCCATGTGAGACCCCTCAGACTGGCCTTAGTCACCTTGGGGTCCAGCTCTCTGGCAAGACCCTGGGCTTTTTTCCTTTTTTAACTTTGGCCTGTAATTTTGATAAAAAGTGTTGTTATAAACAAATAATTCCCTTCGTAAATCATGTCTGAAGAGGACATACAGGAGAGAAGCAAAAAAAAATAAAATCAAATCTTTTTGCCCTTGATGAGTTGAATAAGAGCCTAAGAAAACATCTCCGATTTGGGTCAGCCTGCATCGAAAACATGTAAATACAACCCAGCCTAATCCTTAATTTCACATGATCCTCTCAAGTGACCAAAATGTGCCAAGGGGCTGGATGTAATTCAACAAACCCCTTCTAGATAACAAGGTCCTCCAGAGCCTAGTTTCTTTCTGCCTACCATGGACTAAGGTCATTTAACTTCAGCCCTTTTATGAATGGAAATCAGCTTTCCAAAGACTACTTGGCAGTCAGTGACCAACAACAGACAACTCAATGACTGAGCTTTCTGAGCCATTAAATACTTTTTAAAAGGGGAGATCAAAGCGTCCCTACCGCCTATTGAAATCCAATTGCTTCCAAAGCTCCTTGCAGGGACCCAGGCTCTCTGGAGAATGGGTCACTGCCATTGTAGTCTAAAAAGGCCACCACTAAAGAAAGATACAATGGGCGACATTAGGGCAGCCAGCCATGTAGGAGGAATGCCACTCACGGTTTAATTGTTGGGGACAAAGAAAAAAGAAATGAAAGGAAAACAAGTGACAAAATTGGATGGTGCATGAGGGACTAAAGCTAGAGGGGATTCTCGTGGCAACCTTGATCCTGGTACATGTTCCACTCAGAGCCTCTGATGTGGCACTGAGGTTGGATGGTAATCAGACACCAACAGAAGACCCAACAGGAACCTCAAAGCAGCCTACCACTCTTGCCAGCTGGGCCTGCGCAGAGGTTATTAATCAAAGGTAAACGCACTCATGCATTACAGGGCTGGGTAGAAATGCAGTATGCACGACAGTTTTTGCATGTCTTTTCACTTGATCTTCTCATAAATGATGGAGTTTTGTTTAGAGTTTCTTAAGCAAGGGGTATATATCCACAACTGGAACACGTGGTCAGTAAATATATCAGGAACCAATAGAGCACAAATAATCTTAGACCTAGGAATTGCTCTTGAATGGTGAACTACACAATGCTGGCACAAGATGCTGATGTAAGTATGGTTTAAAAAGAGGGGGAGGGCCGAGCCCGTGGCGCACTCGGGAGAGTGCGGCTCTTGGAGCGCGGCAACGCTCCCGCCGCGGGTTCAGATCCTATAAAGGGATGACCGGTGCGCTCACAGCGCTCACTGGCTGAGCGCGGTGCAGCCGGTCTCAAAAAAGGACAAAAAAAAAAAAAAAAAAAAAAAAAAAAAAAAAGAGGGGAAGTCATCAAATTAGTACAGAAATCACAATGCACATTAGCATATTAAAAGGTGTATAACGTATTTCCGTAAAGATGTTTAAAGATGTTCCTTTAAACCTAACGTTTCCCTAACTTATCTGACCATGAACCCCTTTATTTCTGGAACATCTCTTCACAGTTAGAACTCAATACATAATACTAAAATTTGGTACTTTTCTCACCAACACCCAGCTGTGAAGAGATGCTACTTGAAAAAACAAAAAATCCCATGACCAAACAAGTTAGGGAAACTCTAGGTTTAAACAGAGTTAAACAAATGTCTTTAATATAGGGCATTTCTGACTTATTAATATGCTAATGTGCATGGTAAAGCTCCAAGAGGTTGTATTTGGTACTCATTTGACCAGCTCTTTTCTAAAACCAAACCCCATGAACTCCTTGTTCCAGAGCTCTGTTGAGTCACAGTTTGGTTCACAATAAAATAGCAATTTACAGGTCTAAAAGTATTGCTCCATTTTCTCCCCAAGACTGCAAGCTCTATGACTTGGTACCAGCACCTATCTTGTTCACGGTTTTATCCACTGTTCTCTGAATGGTGGCTGACACAACAGAGGCTGATAAATCATTGTTGCATATGTCCTTCCAGTAAGTTCCAAAAACACAAGCATTTCCACTGAGGTGTTCTAAAATATTAGGTATCATCAGAATCATTTGGAGAATTAAAAATATGCATGCCTAGGCCGGCCCGTGGCTCACTCGGTAGAGTGCGGTGCTGATAACACCAAGGCCCCGGGT
>NW_007728423.1:233870-236567 GCF_000696425.1 Galeopterus variegatus | reverse complement strand
CTGACAACACCAAGCCAAGGGTTGAGATCCCCTTACCGGTCATCTTAAAAAAAAAAAAATATGCATGCCTGGGCCCAGCTTCTCTGAGCTTCTGTTGTGGGTAAAGGAATCCACACTTTCAGCACCTCAAATGAAGCTAATGTGTTTGATCACACTCCGAAAATCACTGTCCTATCAAAAAGGATCACTAAGGTAGAATATTTTTGAGCAGAAAAGTCTCTTAGATCTCCTAGTACATAGGAAAATAGATATAGATTTGTTCTGACAGGAAACAAAATTAAGGAACATGGGTCAAAATCATAAGAAAGTTGGTTGTAGTTCAACAGCAAGATGAAGAATCTCCCTCCAGTGGGCTCGCTGGATGTAATGACCTTCTCATCACTGTGGTAGTCAAGGAGAGACAAGATACAGTAGAAAGGACATACACGGAAGATAGTGATTAGATTAGGTTAATCTGTAACTCTGAGATTCTAGGACAAAGGCTGTGAACCCAAATACCTTCATAGAGTGTAAGGCTGCCAGGTGTAGGAGGCGTGGTGATTTTTCTAAGTCACCTTTATAGAAGAATTCAAAATTTTAAAAGTAACCACCCCAAACATAATGATAGGCAGGATTCACTCAGGGAAGTCTGCAACTCCATCTGTTTTATGAATTATTTCAAGTAACAACCTACTCAACTCCTGAATAAAGTGAGACCTGTTGGTTTGGAGGTGAGGTGCATTTTAAGAAAATATTGCAAATATTTTAAACATAGGTTAATTCTGAATTATTAAGGAAAATTCCCAGCCAGAAATATTCTAACTGGAGTATGTATGCATGCATGCCTGCCCCCATATGTGTGTTTCACTATTATAACCCTTCCACCTTTTCTCACTTTCTTCTGAGTTTTCCCTAGCAGTCAAGATAATGGCTAGCTTTCCTACTGGTACTTGTGCCAAGTTATTTAAAAGTGACTTATTACTTTCCTCATACACATTGCATGCATACTGGGAGATTGCTATCATATCTAAAGGAATCCTGATGCCAGTGGTCCAGCCCCACTCTTAGAGAAACAGTGGTATAGAAGCTTCATGTGAAGAAGTGTCATCTCCCAGTTCCTTCATCTCATGTAAGTCTCTGTATCAATGGAAGAAGAGTTGCCCATCTCTTCTGGCATTTTAAGTTTGATGAGTTCCTCCAACAAGCATGTTAGAGGCTTGTCTGTCTCCTGAACTTTTGAATCATCCTCTATTCTGAATCCATCATTGTAGTTGCTAGTTAACTTTAGAGGAATTATGAAACTCCTGCTTGGCCAAAGAAGCTGAGCAATGTGTGTGGGTCGCTAGAAGAATGAAGAAATTCTTCCACCTGACTCGATTATTTCTCTTCCATCCCCATGTCTCGATGTCGCCAGTGAAGTGTCCCCTCAATGTGGTACCTCAAGTGATCTCATAGGACTATTTCTATCTGATAGTTTTTCATAAGCATTTCAAAATGCATTGCTAGAGATTCGAAGCCATAATAACAAAGATGTTAAGGTGGCAAAGATGTTTTTTCTCAGAATCCTTGTTTCTATTCCCAGAGAAAGGAATAACCACCACAATCTAGGCTGAGAACATTCTTATTATTTCTCCTTCACATATGATATAGATAGATCACAAAACAGGGTACACAAATGGCCAATAAGCTCAAGAAAGTGTACTTAACTTCATTAACCATTAGAACAATGTAAACTAAGCCCATAATGTGGTACCACTTCACATCCATCAATCAGGATGGCTAAAATAGGACAGACAGACAGACAGTATTGAGTACTGGTGAGGCTGTGGAGCAACTGTAACTCTCAAGCAGTGGTGATGGGAGTGCGAATTACTGCAACCTCTTGAAAAGCTGTTTGGCAGTTCCTCCTGGAGCTGAACATACACATATCCTATGACCCAGCAACTTCACATTTAGGTACGTGTACAACAGAATGTGTCCATAAGCCCACCAAAAGGCATATACGAGAATGTTCAGCAGTATTCTTCATAAGAGCCCCAAACTGGAAACAATTTGTCAGTCAATCACCAATTACATGGAAACATTGTGGAATCTTCATACAGAGAAATACTTTATGATCCTCTTTTGTAAAATTTTGAAATAGTCAAAATTAAGCCATTAGAAGCTAGGATAGTGGTTACCTCTGGTGGGTAGTGATGTGGAAGGGGACAAAGGAATGGTCTTCTGGGGCTCTAATAAAATCCTGTTTGATCTCGCTGGTGGTTACATGGGTGTGAACATTGTGAATATACATTAAGCTGTACTCTTATAATTTTTGTATTTTTCTGTATATACATTTTGTACATTTCTGTATTTACATCATACTTCGACACAAAGTTACAAAAGTTAATACAAAGTAGTATCAGTTTCTTAGTTGTGGTTCTGACTTCTTGTTTTGTTTCTTATTGTTTTATTGAGTAGGGGAGTATGCGGCTGTGTTTTTGCAATTATTTGGTAAGGGTATGGAAGGGTTAACAGATAAGTGTGATTGTCTCTGGACCCCTTACCAAGTGCGCCCTGCCAGGGTCAATAAATTGAATAATCAGAGTCAGATTTCTAGAGATGGTAATTGATCTTAGAAAATCATCCTCCATGGTTCATGAGAGCGAGCTGAGCTATAGAGAAGTAAAGTTAACTAAGTACACATAGCTGGTTTGTTGAAAAGCAGGGACTACCTGA
>NW_007728423.1:228402-233079 GCF_000696425.1 Galeopterus variegatus | reverse complement strand
GGCAACACTGAGGGTTGCGATCCGTTGCTGGACACGGAAAAAGACAAAAAGACAAAAAAAATAAAAATAAAAAAAAATAATAAGCCATTGTGGTGGGGTATCCTTAGGATACTGGAATAGACAGAAGAGAGAAAAATATGAGGGTGAGGATGGGATGCCAAGAGCAGGAAATCCACAACAAAACAAACAAACAAAAAAGAAGATATATTCATGTGTGTGCACACACACACATATGTGTGTAACTGTGGTATAATATACAGGTCATTAGTGAGCCATAATCATCATTTCAATGGATCAAACTCGGTTGGGAATTGTTAAATCTTTGCTTCACTCTATACTTAAAAATAGACGAAAGAATTTTGTGACTGTGGTTGTCATGAAAGGTTTTAGCTAAATTCCAAGCCACAGTTAGAAAAAAAAAAGTTAAAAAAATAAAGTTTCAACAAGCAAAGAACATGGGCAGCATCCTCATTCCCGCACACTTAAACCACCCCTCTCACTTTATACCATGATGCAGCGTGTACATTACTAACTACAACTCCAATTGGGCTTTCTCACATTCTCCTTCTAACCATGCCAGAGCATGATCACCATGTTTCTCAACACACACAAACTGTTCTGTCAGGTCAAAACACTTCTCAATTGCAAAGCAGAATGAAATCAACCCAGAACACCATTTACTACCTCAAATATTTGATTGAATCCTGAGAGAAGTATCATTTACACCAATATTGTTGGCCTGGTGCTCTACAGATGAGGATTACATAGAGAGGATATAACCCTTGTCCCAAATGCTTTTAAGAGTTCTGCTCCCTGGATGCCACACTTCATCCTGCTAACTCTCAAACACACCATGTCACATTCTGAAAGGATGTCTTATGTGAGCAAAACAACACCAACAGATAAGTTAAAAGAAAACAAAAGGCCTCGCTTCAGTAAAGTGAAGATTGGGTTTACCAGGGCTGCTGAACAGAATTGTGCATTGCAATACAGTTGTCCCCATTTCAAAGCAATGTAGACGCACGCAGCTTGTTAGATTTATAGAATGCCTGGTCTCCCAAGACTTTACAAAGCAAATGGCATCCATCAAGTTAATTTCCTCGGGATCATCTCAAACATGGCGAATGAAAAGGCCCAGACCATTAAACATCAAAAGAATGTTCTAAATGGTAATTAAAATTCTATTATATTTTCTTTTTCTGGGAGCAGATTAGACTAATTCAATTGAGAATATTATAAGTAACAAAGCTGACAGTGCGAATGTGTGGAGTTGGCTGGAAGAGCACTTAATATTGCAGACATCTGTTCATTCAAGTTACACAAAACAGGAAAGAGGGAGTTCGACTCAGACTGAGGTGCACTTACCAAGCCGGCACATGTAGACACAGCCACAGAGGAGGAATTGTCATTTCTGATAAATCCCTGATAGAAACATTGCTGCACCTCGGGTTCCCGAGTCTCTGAAGCACCATCTTTTCCAAGTACCTGGACAATAAAGTGACTGCTCAAGATCGCTGAGGGCTGAAGTTCTAAGTGCAGCTCCTGTCCAAATGCTGAAAATTGGTAGTGTAGGGAGCTCCTGGCACTCTGCGCTGATCGCTTTTTCCTGCCATTGTGCAAAATGTCGTGCGAAATATATGACCCACCAGAGTCCACTTCTACTGGCGTGACAAAGACGTAATCTGCAATAGGAAAAGTTGAGCTGTCAGCACCCAGAGCCCACAATGCCAAATGGTCACTTTCCAACAGGCTGGCAAAGAGCAGAGTAGAGCTCAAAGATACCTTTTTCCCTATTGCCATACGCCTAGATCAAATATAATTCAGAGTAGCTCATAAAGAGGAGGACCCTGTGATCTCTGCAATTAGTGCTGCCACAGTAATTGCATCAAAAACTGAAAGCCAAGCACAACCTTAATGAATTTCAAGAATGTGGAAAACATCACATCCTTTGTGGTCTGGAGAGATATGGACAAACTTTGTATTTATTAGCCATGAACCATCCATATGTAAAATATAACTTTTTTGGAGACAAAAATTAATAAATATAAAACCACAAAAGCAAATAAGTGGGAACTGTTCTTCGAGGAGATTAATATCTCTGTGATTATACTGAATTGGGAACATGTCTTTGGCAGAGTTTAAATTTCAAATGATAACTCGCAGTGTTGGGTAACTTCAGATAATATATCTCAGGTCATTAACAAGCAACGGCAGTTTCATATTTCCAATACCACTTATGCATGATAATAAAACTCCAGCACTTCTATCACCATTAGCGTTTTACTGTAAACTTTCACAAGGATGATCCCATTTAATTGAAAGCATAAAATACAGTATATGCATAAAAATGCCTCAAAATCGTCAGAGCCTTCCCATACAGTCTGATGTGTAAAATTGCTCAGACATGTTGGTGGGGGAGTGTCAGATCAGGGGACACCTGGAAAGGCACGTTTAAAAATACCTTCACCATTGCTCCCTAGAGCAGCACTAATTGCTGCATGTTCTAGAGAATAGGAGGAGCTAAAAAAAACAATTTGCTGTTTGAAAAGCAAAGCCAACACACTGTTTTCTTTCACACAACATTGAAACTGAAAAGCACCATCCTACAAAATGATTTGGAATATGCCATCTGTGTATTAAAAGAACACTCTGCATTTCCAGTTTTGAGGTACAGAATGGGAAATAATCTGGAAAGTGTTTATTAAGATTTTCAATAAGAGGCATCTTTGAGTCACTTGGCTTCTTGGTTACTGGGGGAGAAAAAGGAAGAGGAATTTCCCTTTTCCCCAAACAGTCAACAATAACGACAGAAAAAAAGAATGAATGAATAGAAGCCCTGTAGCTAGCATGGATCAATGAGTGATATTCTAATTAGGCTCTCGTTTGCAAAGGAAAAAAAAAAACCACCAATATGACAATAACTTTTAACTGGTTTCTGGATATGAACCTTCTGTGACTCTTGTATTGCCTGGGCAGCTCAGTCTTGCATTCTTTTAATGTCCTCTCCCATTTTCTCCTTGATTCTCTCCTTTGTCTAGAACTACTATATAATTGACATCCATATTTAAAAAATAATTGAGAAATAACGTGTTTCCCTTCTCTTCACCTTAAAAACCTGAGCAGGACATATAATATTTCCTTTCTCTTAAAAAATCTCTCATATGTTGCTTTACAAGTATGTGGTTCTTGATTAAGTGCAAGCTTTTCTTAGAGAAAACCCACCTCTTCCCTCTACTAAACTAAAACTCAACTATGAAAACCACCCCTGACATATGCTCCAGACAGTTTCTACAGTAAGCTGCTTCTTACCTCCTTTCCAAAATCATCTGAAACTCTGCCTGCTCTTAGTTGGGAGGCCATTCGGGAGCCTCATGCAGACAGACTTCTATGGAATCAGCCGACAACCCCCACACACCTGCCACTAGTCTGTTTCCAAGGGGAGAATAAGCAGGCTGTTGGTTACAGTCAGTCCTTGATGGGAGGAGGGAACAGTCAGAGCCCCCTGTAAAGAGTGATCTGATTGATAAATTCAGGAGCTGAATACAGATGAGGTCCTAACAGGGGGTGGCTGGGACAGAAGGGACCTCTAGCCATTTAATCCTGAAGGAACAACGCGAGGAGGTGGGGGGGGGGTAGAAACTGCAGCCTCTCTGGTTAGATAAAAGGTGAATTTCTCAAGAGCTAATATCTGGGTGTCTCTTGTCCCCTTACTCACCCACTCCCTGGCAGGCAGCCCTTCTCTGTGACTGCATATCCCCCAGTCTCCCATATGAAAAGTCAGTCTTGTCCCCTGACAAGAGGAGATAACCCTGCAAAGCTAAAAATTCTAGAATCCCAAGGAATCCAGGTTGGACAGCAAGGTTTTGCTAGACACCTGGGTCAGGAATCAGCTGTTCTGTAGCTGGTGGGAACCAGTGAAAAGAAGAATTCTGGGTGCCACTGGAGTGAATAACTGTCAGAAGTGAAGGGCGTTCTGAAAGTCTGTGGCTGGGGAGCCTCAGAAGAGATAGGTAAGGGACTCAAACCACCTACTTTCCTCTCTCTAAAAGCAGTCGTCATGACCAAGGGACGCAAAATGGAGAGAAGAAAGGAAGAGAAGTGGAGAAGGAAATGAGAAGGAAAGACGGTGGGAGGAAAGGGCTCCTGTTCTTCCATCCTGCACCAAGAACTAGCTCCTGGGGGCTTTCCCACGGAGGAAGGAGCCTTTTGACTATTAATCCCCTAGTCACTGTTCACTTCCATTCTAATTCCTCACCGCAGTTAGGATTATTCTCTCTTAACACGCCATCTGTGAAGGAGGGAAAGTATTTTCTCATTTCTGTGATTTGCAGCTCGAGGCATTGACTCCTCCTGTGAGTTCGGAGTCCTTGCCACACTCCCCCTCTCCAAACAGGAACCATTTCCAGGACAGCAGCACACACCTGCTGGGTCAGGGGGTGCGCTTCTCTGACTTTGCTCTCTTTGGGGGAAGTTAGGCACGAAATGCCTGGAAAGGCTCTTCTTGAGGGCAGGGGTGGGGGCACATACGAACCATCATTTAATCCGCTGCCGCCGCTGCTGTCACTGGCTAAGGCCGCGGCGACGGATGCGCAGCAGAGGCAGCACAGCTGGAGCGCCTGCAAGAGAAAAGGTGACATCGCGTGAGGGGCGCGGCGGGGCTGGCGCCGGGCGCCCCCG
>NW_007728423.1:223546-228363 GCF_000696425.1 Galeopterus variegatus | reverse complement strand
AGGGCGTGGGATTCCGGGCTCGGGCTCCGAGGGTGGGGGCGAAGGGGGCGGGGAGGCCGGGTGGGAGTGAGGGGAGGGAGGGAGCGACCGCCGGGAGAGGGAGGGGAGCGCCCGGGGCCAGGCTTGGAAAACGTGATTTAAGCGCACGGGGAGATGAGCGGGAAGGGGGAGGCTCAGGTACGCGGCGCGACTGCTCTCGCTGCCCCTTCAGGTCCCTCATTCACGAGCGTGCTGGCCAGAGAGCCGAGCTGCTTAGCGTCCTCAGCACCTCCTAAGTGCCAGGAGCTATCCCTGGCTTTATCTCATTTGCCTCAGGCCCTATCCTTCAGAGGTGGGAATTTGTCACACCTTGATGAAGATGGGGGAACAGAGGCTCAGATGCGCTCCAGATAACCCACCTACCCAAAGGGTCATCGCGGTAACTGGCAAATCTAGGGCAGCCTGGACGTCTAGAACAATGAGCCTGTCACTGTCTGTGGCGCGGGAAAACCCATGGCCGGCGGTGGCCTCGCTCTTCTCCCTGATCTCTGTCTCTTCTCCAAGTGACCATGCCGCCAGCTCTTCAAGACTGCGTCCTGACTCCAGATACCCAAACCTACAGCAATCAGCCATGACAAAGGTGCTGGCCATCACCACGCATGTGCGTCTGGTTTTCAGTGTGCCTGTTCCTCAAGACATTTGATCCGTTGATCCCAACTGTTTGCAGGAATGAACAAAACAAAACATATTCTCACAGGCCAGTGGGAAAGACCTTCATTGGATAACTCAACGGTAATAGAACCAAAATGATCCAAAATGAAGGTACTTTTTAAAGTTCGTGGAAATCTTTCCACTAACTTTTTGAAGTACCCTCCTATATAATGGAGAAGCATAGTCTCCTAAATTAGAAAGATAAAAGGAGAATCTAACTTAGATGGGAGGGGAGATAAAAGTGTGTGTGTGTTTATCTCCAAAAGAAAAAAAAGAAAGAAAAAACAATATGGATCATTGCTGAGTGTGCATATGGATTGTAGGTGCTGAGGCAGGGCCGGAGAGGAGTTAAGCAGCTGTTGCTAGCATCAAAGAGAACAGTGTCTCGGACCAGGGTGGTGCCTGGAGGTGGGCATATTACCCTGCTCAGTGCTACAGGTACCAAGATGGTTAAAATGAAGTCCATGTCAAGCTTAGAGTAAGTGACAGCTCAACATTCATGGTCTGTTTCAATGAACAGCAGTGAAGAGGTGAGACAGTAAAAGCAGAGAAAGTGGCACAACATTTGCCTGGGGGCATGAGGCAAGGTCTCATGGTTAAACTAGTCACTTGGGTTTCCCTAAGTGATCTGTTTAAGCTCTTGTGGCCTCCTGTTTTATAATATATAAAATAGGAATCAACACAATACATCAAAAGGATCCTCTGAGTTATGACCTTTATGTTGATGCACGTAACATCCACTTTCTTTACATTTTTCAAGGATACAATCTATCCTCATTAACTATAGATGCCTTGCTGTACAATAGGTCTCTTGAAATTCATTCCTCCTATCTAACTGTAATTATAATCTAACTGTGTCTTCTGACCAAGTGCGCCCCATCTCCCTCCCCCAAACCTCCCCAGCTTCTGAGTGAGATAATGTATTTGTTAATTAGCTAGATAAACCATTCCACAATGTATAAAATTTCAAAACATCATGTGATATGATTAAAAACATACAATGTTATCAGTCCATTTAAAAATAAAATTTAGCTTAAAAGAAAGGACATACTGAGGATTAAGTGAATATATTTTTTCAAGCACTTTATAAGTAGGCTTTAAAAGTGAGAACAGACAATACTGTATTTCTGTTACTTTATATATCCCATGTCAACCTTTAATGTGCTTCAAAATCACCTGTGACTGGGGCCAGCCACGGGTTCGGATCCTATATAGGGATGGCCGGTGTGCTCACTGGCTGAGCGTGGTGCAGACGACACCAAGCCAAGGGTTAAAAAATAAGAAGTAAAAAAAAAAAAAAATCACCTGTGATTAACATGCAGATTCCTGGGCCATGAGCCATTGAAATTCTCATTCAATAGTAGGGCCACTTGTATTTGTAGCAAGTACCTGTGGATGACTCTGACACAGGTGACTTAAGTGCTTTATATGATTTCAGTGAAGAACTGGACACTAAAGAAAACTGAACATCAAAGGTATGCAGTAATAATAGCAGTAAAAGTCAGGTCACCAAGCAACACACTGAATACAAAGTCACATCAAATAAACACTAAAGGAAACTGGAGGAGTAAATGGTTTGTCCCCTCTTGGCTGATGCTGTGGATTGATAGAAGTGTGTCCTCCAAAGTTCATATATTAGAAGCTTAATTTCCACTGTAACTGTTGAGGGTGGGAAATCCTATTATGGTAATTGAATGGTGGGGCCTTGAAGAAGTGATTAGATTGCAGGACCATGCCCTAGTGAATAGATTAACAATGGTGTTCAGGGGCGTGGTTCTGAGAGATTTTAAAAGGAGAGCACATGAGAAGTTAGTCTCCTTTTGCCATTTCTGCCACATGAGAACCCTGCATTGCTGTAAAGCCACCACCAAAGAAGACCCTCACCAGATGTGTTCCCTGGACTTTGGACTTCCTAGCCTCTAAAACTGTAAGCAATAAATTTTTTTTTTCTTACAAATTATCCAGCTCTGTGTGCTTTGTTATAAGCAACAGAAAAAGACTAATATAGCTGAAAATAACAACGTCCCTGATTTGCGTCTCTCCCTTGGGATACATTTGCATGAAATCTTCCAGCTCTGTGTGCTTTGTTATAAGCAACAGAAAAAGACTAATATAGCTGAAAATAACAACATCCCTGATTTGTGTCTCTCCCTTGGGATACATTTGCATGAAATCTTCCATATCCCTTTGATCTTCCTCTTTGCAGCCAATAATTTGTTTAGGTTATTAACCATGGTCAGGGCTAGAATCTCAGAGAACTACACTCTATGCTAGATTGTAGAGTTTCTCAACCTCAGCACTATTGATATTTGGAGCTGGATAATTATTTGTGATGTGGGCTGTCCTGTTTATTATAAACATGGGATATTTAGCAGCATCTCTGGCCTCTACCCACTAGACAGTAAAACCTCCATAATTGTAACAAAATATTGTGAGATTTTCAAATGTTTCTGGGGGCCAATCACTCCAGGTAAGAATCTGGATGAATAGTACAGATCCCAATCCAATTCTATGACATTTTCTTCCATCAACATGGAGCCTGTAGCCTCTCATTCAACTGGACAAGTATTTGTTGAGTGTCCACCTTTGAGGGACTGGAGGCCTCCTCTTGAACGTAATAAGTGGTTCATCCCCCACTGATTTTCCAGCTCTTCTCCCATATCCCAGTAAATCTTTGCTCCCTATAGGTCCCAGTCCTCCATGGTTTGGTACAGAAACAGACTTATTTCTTACAAAGACATAGATATAGCGATCAAAATTTCCAATTCCATTCACTTGCAGATCACAGGGTCCAATCTCTTCTATAGGGCTGATATGCAAACACTGGCAAAGCCATAAGTTCTTGGATGATTTTACACATTCAATTTTCCAGGAACTGGCCCTGCAATATGTATGAATTGCCTCTGGCAGAGGGTCATCAGCATGTTGTCCAGCCTTGGAGTTGTAAATTACAAAGTAGCACCCACTTCTAAGTTACTTGGAAATATAAGTCTTAGTTAACTTTAAAATGATAATTCTAAGGCACTATAATGACTACCTAAAGCTCATAGTAAACCAATAGGGGGAGGAGGTTGCTGATGTGTGGTGTTCTGTGAAACCTAGCTCAGAATCTGGAACATAGCTGGCATCCATAACTGTTTGTAAGATGGAACAAAGGAAGGAAAGGAGGAAAGAAAGAAAGGAGGGAGGGTAGAAATGGTGGAAAAATTCGAGATTGAGAGAGAGATCACTCTGTATTAAATACTGTATTAAAAACTCCCCCCTGTTCCCGACCTTCCAAATCAATGGTACAGCTCTAGCCACTGGTTTTCCTTCCTTTTCCACTGACATGAGCTTAATTTTTTTTTTCTTTGCAAAATAATATGCCTTAAGTCATTTATCACCTTCTGGCCAGATGGAAAAATAAATGGCAAACGCTGTCATTCATTCATTTTTCCTGTGTCCCTGATGCATGAAGATGTGAACATCCCTTCCACAGACAGTGAGAACCTTTACCACGTCTCCCACGACAGGTGACTTTCTGTGCTATAACCAACTCCTTACTTTCTCCTTCCCTTCCCAGACAGAGAGTGGAGGGACCCCGCCCCTCCTCTAGCTTCTTGAAGCTGCATCAAATAGTTTGTAGGGTCTCATTGAACAAGTGTCTGGCAGTTTCCTGTAGAAAGTATTTTCGTGTCCAAAGTCATGCATCCAGACCTAGAAGAGAGTAAAATAAAAGCAGAACATAAGGCTTAGCTTATTTCAACACAGTAGCCCAAAAGAAAAATAAACAGATGGAAATGGATTTACCTCCTTGGAGACCTGGGAGGTAAGGGCTACTTTCTGGTCAATGTCTCAGAAATGAGATACAGTTAGAAACACAGTCCTCCAAAACAGTGGGGAGTGAGGGAAAGGGGGGAAATGCCAAAACAGCAGGTCCTAACTTCTTCTGTCTTCTTTAGAGATAACCATCCAGAAAGATAAGGAATTTACATTACCACACAACATATAAAATGGAATTCAAACAAGTAACAGGCAAACTTTTTAAAATGTATGTATTAGCAACAATACAGAAAGCAGAACCTCTTAGTTTAACGACTAGATTTGTAAATAGATAGTCATCAAACACATTATATTTAGTCTTTCAC
>NW_007728423.1:221797-222854 GCF_000696425.1 Galeopterus variegatus | reverse complement strand
TAGTTTAACGACTAGATTTGTAAATAGATAGTCATCAAACACATTATATTTAGTCTTTCACTTCACTTTCTTAGGACATTGGCATTAATGTCTTCCCTGTAAAACCTGTGCTTGTCTGACTTACCTAGATAAGGTTTCCTCTCCTCAGCTTTCCTCTGCTGATCGTACTCTGGCTGCACACTCTTGCTTTCCTATTCTATTTTTAGTTCTTTCCCAAACTCTACTATTAAAAGTAGCTTTTTTGCCAGAGGCTGAAGAGGTAGCATTAGAACTAAACTACTTATTTCCACAAGGGACCTCAAGGCCAAGTTCTGAGCTCTCTGCACAGTGGAAGAGTAGAATATATACTTTGCAAAAGCTCTGGAAAATATCAGGCTGCCAAAGAAGGTCAAATAACTCCTGTATACACAGAGTGTTCTCCTTTACCACCACCATGATTGCATCATGCACAGGCTTAGACGTCTGCCCCAGTGATTCCCAGACTCTCACCTCTAACACCAGCCAGAACTCGCTATGCCTCAGGCCTGGGACAAACAAGACTGGGAAGTCCTGCTAATCAAAATTACACGGAAAATTGTTAGATGTACACATTCTTGGGCATCCCTATGAATATTTCAGATAAGAGGGTCTGGGTTTCTGATGCAACTAAATATATTGCAAACCAATAATCAACCCACTGTACTTGCCCTCCCATTGGACGCCAGCACTATTTCCCAGCCATCCTTCCTAGGATTCAAAGCCTCGGTGATGCCTTTGACTTGTGTCTTATTTATGGAGGAAGTGAAGCATAGTAGAAAGACTGAAGGACAGGCCTGTGACTGACTCCTGGCTCTACTGATGAGCAGTAAGTATTCATATTTGTTATTTGATTAGATTTTGGGTTGGGAGAGGGTGATTTGCCTTCTCAGCATTTCTATTTCCCTTCTGGTTTAACCCAAGATTTAGGCTTGTCCAAATACATAATAACACTTTCGTTTTGGCAAAAATTATTGGCACTAGAGGTGGAACTGAGACTCAAGTGTGACCTATTAGAACCTTTTACTGGTAATGATTGATA
>NW_007728423.1:213873-221178 GCF_000696425.1 Galeopterus variegatus | reverse complement strand
AAAAAAAAAAAAAAAAAAAGCCTGAAGTCAGCAGCCGTCCTCCTGAGCTGCAGGAAGGAAATCCACCTAAAAGTTGAAAACAAAGAGAAAGTGCATAGGACCAGCCTGAGGCCAGGGTTCTACACTTTCCCTTTGATCCTTGAAATCACTACCAGTGAAGCCCAGAAATCTCTCTCCAACTCTATTTTCCCCTTTACATTAGTCTATGTTGGGTTTCTATCACTTTCAATGAAAATAGTCCTGATATTTTGCTATGTGACCTTGAACACAAACTCTTAATATGCTCCTCCCTAACACAGGGAGAGTAAGCCCTACCTCACATCTTTTTATTTTCATGAGGGTTGAATGAAGCAACATATATAAAGCATCTGATGCAAAACCCAGACCCACTGGTGCCCAATAAGTGGTAGTATTCTCCCCCTTCCTTGACCTTGTTTTGATCCTGATTCTTGTAGCTGATCCACTACCTGAGGCTGTGAACTCTTGCATAGAGGTGGATGCCATCTGAATGTTTTTTCACCCAAATTCCAGCCTGGGCCCTGATGTTTCCTATCTAATTTCAGAGTTGCAGTTTCCTCATACAGTGACTGGGTGTGCATTAGAAAAGGGTGTTGCTCCCTTCTGCACAAGCACACAAAAGTAGCCACAAGATGGAAGTTTCAAAACTTTGGAAAAGTACCCCTTTGGGCTAGTGTTGCCTTGGGAGGACAGGATAGCCTGAGACCTATGGGGTTCCATTTGAACTCACCTCTGGCAGGGCACAGCCACGTACAGTGTCCGGCTTGGGTCCCAGTCTCCTCTTAGGCCTTGTCTTAGTTTAAGAAACTAACTAGGAGCAAAGATTCATCCACCTACTGCTATAAACTGCATTACTCTTTCTAAATTACCGATTCCATCATGTCCTCCATTTATTCAGCTTTTTCATGTGCTCACCCTATCTCAGGTGCTGTCTCAAAAGGCTGGGCGGTGAAGGTGAAGTAGGCACATTACATCCTTAGTCATCCTTCACTTCTCAACAACCTGCAATCAGCTTTTGGCCCAGCCACATGTTTCTCTAGTTAAAAGTGCAATAAAGTTTATAAACAAATGAATGAATGAATAGAAATAGAAAGATGCAGACCCTGCTCCTTTCACTCAGAGAAAACCATTAAAAATGATTTAAACAGAGAGAGAGAGAGAGAGAGAGTGAAACCAGCCCTTGGCAGTACTTATCTTCTTTAAATACTTGTAGCAACTGAAACTAATGATCACTGCCTCCTTCTCAAAACCCTCTCACCCCCTCAGCTTCCATGTCATTACTTTGTCCTATTTTTTTCTTCTTACTTAATTTTTACTTATAATTTCTTTGCCCTTTTTGTGGGTCTTAGACATTGTAGATATTGGTGCTTCCCAAGCTTCTGTGTTTCTTTCTTCTCTTTTCTTTCTTTTTTTTTTTAAAAAAAAAGATGACCGGTAAGGGGATCTTAACCCTTGACTTGGTGTTGTCAGCACCACGCTCAGCTAGCGAGCCAACCAGCCATCCCTATATGGGATCCGAACCCGTGGCCTTGGTGTTATCAGCACCGCACTCTCCCGAGTGAGCCACAGGCCGGCCCGTTTCTTCTCTTTTCTTACAAAATAATCTCCTTCATTCCTGAGCATTCAAAGCCCATCTGATTTGCTGAGGACTACCAGATCTGTTATTCCAGCCTGAATCTTTGTTCCAAGCTCTAGATACACATTTCCAACCACTTACAGGACATTTTTAACTGAATGCTTGAAGGGACCTTAAACTCAATGATGCACTGAGCGTAAACCTTTGGCGACTCTACATCAGCTGAGATCTGCCCAAAATCTTCAGCTGGGAAGTTTGAGCGTAACCCCTGGATATGGGAACTAAGGAACAGGGGCGGGAGGGAGGCGGAGAAGGGGGCCAGGTGGTCACCAGGTCTGGTTTCTAAATGACTCCAAATCTGTTCTTCATCCTCATCATGATTCCTTTATTTCAGTCCCTCAGCATCTATCACCCAGACAACTTAGAAAAGGAGGTGTCTTAGCCAGGCAGACGTCCCTGGTTACACTGGCTGGGCTAGGCTGACTTGAGCACACCTCTAAGTGTCCCCACAACAACCCACCACTCCCTCTGTGGCCTCTGCCAGAAAAGTGAGACAGTACAATAGATGCCATGATCCCCACCCCAGCCACTACTGCTGCCTCGTCAGCTGTTCAGATCAGTGAGGACATCATTGTTATCCTGTTTCCAGTACCAAGAACAGGCTAGCACATACATGTTGGATAACATGTTGCCTCATTGCCCAGAAGAAAAACCAATCTGGACTGCTCTAACAGGCACTTTATACCACCTCCTTGGCCAGCCCCAACTACGGGACCTTGTTACTGCTGCAGCAGCAAGGGACAACTTGCACAACCAAATGGGCTCCACTCCTGCCTGCCAAGTGTGCCAGCCATTTTATTTGTTCAGACTCACTCCCTCATTACCCAATTTTTTCCCATTTCTATTCCCCCCCTTACTCTCTAATACACCACGGTCTTTTTCTCCTCTTCCTAACTAAACCACATGTGATTGTGGTTGTTTAAATAAGCCTAAGTGCCTTGAGACTTACCCACACCTTTCTAGCCATGCAAGTGCCCACCTCAACAGATGTTCTCCACCTTGATGCATGCTGGCCAACCCTTGCACCCAGAAATACTGAGTTAATGGGTCTGAATGAACATTGGAATAACTTTTAAAAGCCCCATGGTTGCAGGTGAATTTAATATGCAGTCAGTTGAGAACCAACCATTGTCTGCATCTCCACGGTCAGAGTGTAGTCTGTAGACCAGCAGCACTGGCATCATCTGGGAGCACGTTAGACATGCAGAGTCTCAGGCCCTGCCCCAGACCTGCTGAATCACAACCTGCAGCAGGTCAAGATCCCCAGGTGATCGTATGCACATTGAGATTTGAGAAGTGCTGCTGTCGAGTCAAACAGACTAACTGGGTGACCTTGGAGAGTCTCCTGCCCTCCATAAGCTTCAGTTTTCCCATCTATAAGGTGGTAAAAATAATAGTACTGTCTCGTATGAAAGTAGGGGGAGCAAGAGTCATCACTGTAATTAGCAGGATAAGTGCCAGACTAAGCACGTGGTGAGTGGTAGCCTCCTTACCATTCTCTCTGTCCTCCTTCGTCCTTCTGCCGGCTCTGGTGGGGAAGCAGACTGACCAAGTATCCTCTTCATTCTCAGGATGCTGGCTATGGGATCCTGGGAAGCACAGTCAAGAGAAGGCTTGCAGATGCCATATCCACATCCAGATTAAACATTTCCAATTTTAAGCAGGCAAAAAGGTCACGGTTCCCTTGACTTATCTGCATCACCCAGAATGCCCACCATGATCTGGCCTTTTAGACACCCCATCTACCCAATCACACAATCACCGTCCTGCTGAGAGGTCTTGTAAAGGCTGCACCCCATTACACAGGCAATTTGTTTCCAGAAGCTGTGTAGCCACTTGGCCCCACTACGCTTGAGGCTGGCCTTTCCACAAAACTGCAAGGCACAATTTCAAAAGGCAGATCATTTAAAACCAATTATTGGAACTCATCCAGTTTTTGCAAGGAATTAATTCAAGGATTCCAAAGTGCCAGAGGGATAATGGAGGGGGGAGGGGTGTGTATTTTTATTTTTAAGGCAGTCTGGGATCTATTCAGAGAGTTCTAAACATAGGGGTTGTGTCCAGACAGCAACCTAATACTTTATATTGCTCTCTTTCTATAGAGTTCCATCGTCCCCTGTGATTGGATTTGAGTGTCTCACATTTTATGTTGTTGGTGAGAGAAGAGGATGCCTTTGGAGAAGTCTGAAAAGCTGACATTGAACCGGGACATAATAACAGCCTGGAGACATCAGAACCCACTTGTGCCTGCCCTGCAGTGTGGGACGTTTTTATGTGCACTACATTAAGAGCTTCCCTCTCACCGGACAAAGAGGGGAAGCACTTCCATGGTGGGTGGCCCCAATTAAACCCTGTGCCTAGTGAGTTTCCGCCCAGGCTGACTGGAAGTCAGCCAGGACTGATTAGAGAGCAGGTACCTCAAATGGCCCAGCGCTGCCATAATGAAAAAGCCCTGGAAAACTGCTAAATGACACAGGGGAAAATCATTACAATTAAAGTGCCTCCCACTTATTCTCACTCCCCATTTAAAAAAAGAAAAAAAAAAAAAAAAACTTCTTCAGAATTGCCTAAATATTGTTTTACTCGGTGAGTGAACTGTACAGTGAAATGAAAGATCTCTTAGAAACACACAGCCTTGAGCACGCTGCTTTAATTATGAAACTTTATTTGGTTTAAAAGCACATAAAGAAGACAAAAACAGAATAAAAACAAAACGAAAACAACTCCCTTCCTGAAAAAAGCAGATAAATTGCCACATATACCGTAGAACTAAGTAGGCCTTATACAGTTTGTAGATATTGCTTAATTTAAAAATGGTAACAAGAAAAAAAATAAAAGGGAGAAAAAAATAAAAAATGGTAACAAATATTTTATTTTTTATGATAAAACCACTATAGGCTCTTCTTGAAAACCTTGAAAAATATAGAAGATTATAATGAGAAATAAGAATAATCCATCAACCACCCCTCGAAGATAACCAGAGTTCACCCAGTACACCATGTCTTCCTCCTCTAGGTACTGTTTTACTATTTTCAATGCAAGTTGAGATTGCATTGTATATACTTTTGTACCCTCTTTATTTGACTAGTACTATACATGAATTACGTTGCAGGTATTAAAATTCCCTGAACCATCATTGTTAATGGCTGGGACATAAGTCATTGAAGGAGTGTAACATGATGCACTTAGCAAAAATTACAAAGCCCACTTGTCGTGGGACAGCTGAGCTATGATAAATAAAAGTAGCAGCAAGGCCACCTGCACCACATAATGGGGAAGGGAGGTGGGGATTAATGTTCCTTGAGTTACTTTGGAGCAAACATCGTGCCAGGGAACGTTCCGTAGAGTACCTCATTCAACCCTCTAGTAACACTGTGAGTGAGTTATTACTAATCCCCTTTAACACATAAGGAAACTAGGGTTCATTGATAGATGAGGTCACTGGCCAAGGCCCTAGAGCTGGTGCGGCAGAGCCGGGATGAAGACCCAGGTCTGTCAAATTCTCCTCCATTTTTAATCCTCATCCATTTTTAGATACAAAGCAGTGTAGTTTGGAGTTCAAGTGTTATTCGCCTTAGACTTTGCAAATATGAGATGCCCAATGTATAAATGTTGCCTAAATGCCTCTTATTCTACTTGAAATTTTATGGATGCTATCACTCAAAATCCTAGTGATTGCACCCTCAAAATGTGAGATTCGGAAGGCCATATCTTTTCACAAGAACTACAGCTTTGAATTCAACTTTACATAGGAAGGATATTAAAGGTTTAGCTGATAATGAAGAACCAGGAAAACAGAAGCAAGACAAGGCATCTCAGAAAGTCCCACCATAGTAGAGAGAGACCCTAGTTTGGTTGAGAAATGAAAGCAGTAATAATAACTGATAAAACTTACTCCCACTAATTGATTGCTTACATGGAACTGAGCCAACCACTGTGAGCATTTAAAGAAAATAAACATCAAAGTCGTTTTCTCATCTGGAAAATGAAAGTCAGAATGTCTAATGCAGAAAGCACTTGAGTAATTACCAGCTGACATAATTTGGGTAAGAGGCAATGGTAGAATTTGACACTGGGTCTGGATCTGCTGTATTGCAGAAACACACATTAGGTCCATCTCACCATCCACTGTTGGGTAGGATGATGCGTTGTGCCAGTGGGCACGACCCACCCCAGTCATGCTAGCAGTAATTTCAGGTGTCCAGGGTGTTGTACTATGGGAAGAGAAGCCCCTCGTACCCCTGGAGTCTGCCAACAGATGTCTCCACAGCCATCCCTGCAGGCTCAACCAGACAAGACCTCAGCTGGGGCTGGGCAGCGTGTTTGGAATTCATCCCTAAATTTCAGAATTACACCAGAAAGGACCTTCATAATTTACATGGGCTATGCCTGAGTGTCAGAATACTCACCCAGGCAAGTTACAGGCTTGACCCCAAATGGCATTTATATGCTTAAATTATAGGGAAAAGGAGTTGAGAGAAGGAAAAACCAGGACATGCTGAAGAGAGGAGAAAATTTAGGAAGGGGAAAAAAAACTCTTAGAGAACAAAAACAAAAGACAACTCTCAAAGGGATGTAACATAATGTAAAATAAACTATTTAGATGCAGAGAGAAGGAACTGTCTGTGAAAAGGTAGCATCGGATAATAAAAATGAGTATGTATTACATTTGCAGAGCTATCTAACTCCTCTGACCCTTACAACAGCCCTCTGAGATAGGTAATGTAAAGAGCATTTGATAAACTCAAAGCTAAAACATAGAGTGCAGTCTTTTTGAATCATTTTTTGCACTTCCTATGTAGCCAGGTGACAGCTGAGTTCACCCTGTCCTTTAATATGTGAACACAATTGATGTGATCCCTGAATCCCATGTGCTATAGGAAGTCTAGTGGCCTTGCCAGACTTCAGTGTCCTCCTAGGGACCTGCTTTCTCATGCTGCTCGGCTCCCACCTAACTTGCAACACCACACCCTCTTTCCTCCTCCTGCATCGACCCAGAGATGGAATGTAGCCCCTTTTGTTTGTCCCAAACCACTCGAGGGCAGCATGTGTGTAGCAATTGTGACTAACATTTGGAGACAAATTGTTTTTATTTTATTGCGGTAAAATATACATAACGCAAAATTAGCCATTTTAGCCATTTGAAAGTGTACAATTCCATGGCATTAAGTGCATTCGCAATGTCATGCCACCATCACCACCATCAAATGGGTTTTACATCACACAGGTGGAAACCAATTCAGAGGGAATATCAGAGGTCCCTTTCCTACAAGTCCTCCAGCCACCCACTGTGTTGCCTTAGGTCTTCATGTCCCCTGAGACTCCCCTTCCTCTCCTTTTCTCCTACTTTTTGTGCAGAACAATTTAGCCTCCACCCCCATTCAGTTGCAGGCTTAACTTAGAATATCAAATAACATATTAATGTACCTTACTTTCCAATAGAACAGAATAACTGACAGAGGGGGTTTCAGACCCCCATCTGCTCACCCGATGTCCACAAGTGACAAGCAGCTGGAGAGAGATGAATTTCCTTGTGGCTATAAATAGTGCCATTGCCATCAGAAGGCAGAAATATTATTTATCAGTTTAGATTTTATTTTATTTTATTTTATTTTATTTTTTTTTTAAAAGATGACCGGTAAGGGGATCTT
>NW_007728423.1:210106-213000 GCF_000696425.1 Galeopterus variegatus | reverse complement strand
AAAAAGCAATTGAGAATCATAGTATCTACATTAGAGAGCTGTTATAGAGATGATTTATTTGTGTATTTAATGACCCTATCAATATCGTAGGCCTTCAGCCAAAAATCCTGAGAATAACCTTTGCTCTAATGGGTGGTTTTGGAGATGCTAGGTTGTCACGTGAGGTGAGAGAGAAAACATGAAATATAAAAAGGGACCATACCATAGGGGATCTATATAGAATGCCAAAGTATTCCTTAGGGATAATGAGCCTTTCTTGAAGACCCTCTGCAGGAGAGTGAGTGCGTGTGTGTTGAGGAAAGGGGAATTCTGGGTGGCAGAAAACAGAAAGAGAGAGAATCCTAGTAGATGACAGCTCCATTTCTCAAAACCTCCATTGACCCCTTTTTAGTAAATATTTCTATTTCTTCACACAAGTAAAGAATGCTCTGTGTCCTCTCATTTTACCAGGATCTGAGAAGGATTAAATGTACAAGGACCTTAGGGGAAATGTCTGCAAGAAGAACTGGGGAGGGAGCTGGGAAGGTGGGAAACCCAACAGGCCATGATACAGTTGCGACCCCAAGTGAAGGAACAAGGGAAAGATGGTTGAGTGGAACCATAGACTTAGACTCAACTTAGACTTCTGGCTCAACTTAGACTTCTGTGCAGCCTAAGGAAGGTTCTGGAAGTCGTTGAAGAGGCCTCAAGCCAAAGCCAGGCATCAGAAGATTCCCATGTCTCCTAGGCATGGGCTTACCTTAGTATCTCTGCTACATTCACTCATGGGCTGGGAGCAGCCCCCAAGAAGTGTGGCCTGGGCACAAATGCAGGAATGGAATCCAGTGCCCGGACGCTGGGCCCTGGGTCAATTACCCTCCCTATAGTTGAATGTTAAGTTCATTCTCTAGGCACTTTTAAATGTTTAGTGAAATAAGCACAAATCCTCTGCCTTCAGTCCAACTAGACGTGCATGCACTCAAACACATGCCCTTCGGGCAAACAGCAGGTCACCTGTCTGCCTTCTCAGCTGCACTGGAGCATCTCTTTGTGGCACTAGCTTAAACCAGTGATCTCGCCTGCTTCGAGGAGAGGTAGTAAATGCCCCTGTCTGTGTACAGTTGATCTTCTCCCACTCTACCCATTCTCCCCCAAACAATGTCCTGTTGTTTTGTTTTGCTTCACATTAAGACCTGGACTTGAGCTTTGATTGTCTGGCCCTCCTGTTTCTTTCTGCAGCCGCTAGTCCTGGGATAATAAGCTACAAACACTGTGTATACACAATAACTCTCCGAGGTAAGCTCCAAGAAATGGAGGCAGTCCAACAGTCTTCTATCACTCTGATGGTCCTACCCGTGCTCCCTACCGCAGTGCGGATGTGAGGGGCAAGTCTGCGCTGTTGGACTCTGGCCAGCCAGCTGGGAGCCCTTTGGTGGGACCTGTAAGAAAGGACACATGAAGGTGAGGAGCCTTCGGGATCCTACCTGAGTGCTCCTAGGTAGCTGCAGGGCACTTGTCTCTGATCCAAGGGAGGCACCTGGCACCAAGCTGGCATGGTGCCAGTTTCAGAGGGTACACTTGCCCTGAATGACAGCGTCTGGACTCAGTTTGTGCTTTATTGTTGTGTATCTCTTTAAAATTATTTCCTCAGTGAAAGATGTTTGAAACCTTAGCCTCCTCATCCTCCCTCCCCATTTTATTTTCAGTTGCAGGCACTTGTCCCTGTTGAGAATCAGCAGAGCCTTGCTAGTAAGAGAATTGCTGCTGAAAATTGAATCCCTGAGCAATGCCAGGCACAGTAGTTGAAATACTGAAGTTTCTCCCAAGTCTAGAGAAAGTAAGCCTGTCCATCTTCCATAGCATTCAAGGCTGTATTTAGTGTAGTAAATAAGGAAGGAATAATTTCTCAAAAGTGTTTGGAACAGAAGATGTAAGAACTGTCTTCCAAAATATATGTAGGCTAGCAGTAGTTTTCAAAGGGTGATCCCCACACCAGCAGCAGTAGCAGCAGCACCAGGAAACTCATTAGAAATGCAAATGTTTGACACAACCACACCTATTGAACTACTACTATGTGCTAGGCTCTTTGCTAGGAATAGGGGGCTCTTTGCTAAAAAGAGACATGGTCTTAGCTCTCATGAGCTTACCTTTTAGTCAAGGAACTGATATTAATCAAATAAAACACATAAATGCACATATAAGCACCAATTACTTAAGGTGCTTTGAATAAAATATACAAGGTTTCTTAATAATATAATACCAAAAGTCCTAGGTCCAGTACAGAAGGTTAAGAAGAGCTTCAGTAAGAAAGTGATACTAGAGTTGAGATATAAAGGAAGCATAGAAATTATGTTGGTAAAATTCAGAGCAGAGGTGGCTTTTCAGGCAAAGGATACAGCACATGCAAGGCCCTGCATCTGGATGAAGGTGATTTATTCAAGGAACTGACAAAAGATCAGAGTGTCTGAAGTGCAGGAATCAAAGGACACGTGTTGCTTTGCCTCCCATGGATTTGTCACCCCTTTTCCCCTGGGTGATGAAGCCACCAAAGATTACTCAAAGCCCATCTCTTCTGAGCAGTGAGAAGTCCCAAAAAGGGGTTAATCTCCCAGAACCCTCAAGAGAGAGGCATTCCTTCCATTTGGGAAATTAACCACGAATTGGGGTTCTCTTCCCGCATTTATTCTCCAGACCAGGAAGTTACAGGAAGAGAACATAGGTGGGGTTTTGCTAAGTATAGTGTAACAAGTTTAACAATAGAAGCTGGTAACATTCAGTAAGACAGGCAAGGTGACCTTCCATAATGCAGTTTGCAACAAAAGCTTCATTTTAGCAAACATTCTCTTCTTACAGCAATTTCCCAGTATCTTTACATATCAATCAGTAACCTGTCTGTCTATGAGCCAGCAACCTTG
>NW_007728423.1:205248-209595 GCF_000696425.1 Galeopterus variegatus | reverse complement strand
AGAAGCATTTCTTCCATTTGGGAAATTAACCACGAATTGGGGTTCTCTTCCCGCATTTATTCTCCAGACCAGGAAGTTACAGGAAGAGAACATAGGTGGGGTTTTGCTAAGTATAGTGTAACAAGTTTAACAATAGAAGCTGGTAACATTCAGTAAGACAGGCAAGGTGACCTTCCATAATGCAGTTTGCAACAAAAGCTTCATTTTAGCAAACATTCTCTTCTTACAGCAATTTCCCAGTATCTTTACATATCAATCAGTAACCTGTCTGTCTTTGAGCCAGCAACCTTGTTGTGTTACAATTCTTTATCTTACAACAGAGACTATAGCCTTGGGAAATTTTCCTGTCCTTTGTAAGGTCCATATTTGAAACTACAAGGCCTTGGAAAGCCAGGCCCTGTGAAGTACATTTGCTTTATGCATACTCCACAGATGCAGAATTATAAGAGCAGATGAGTAAAAGATACTTGGAATCCTGTTTTAAATGTTGGTCTCTATTATGAGATCCATGGGTGATGGAGTTTGGATGTGTTGTCTCCTCCAAAACTCATGTGGAAATTTGATCTCCAATGTGCAGTGTTGGAAACTGATTGAGTCATGGGGGTGGATCCCTCATGAATGGATTAATGCTCTCCCTGGGTGGGGGGGATTAATGAGTGAGTTCTCCCTCTATTAGTTCCCATGAGAGCTTGTTGCTTAAAAAGACCCTGGCGCCTTCTCTCTCTCTCTTGCTTCCTCTTGCCATGTGATCTGCTTGTACCTGTCAGCTGCCTGCCACTTTTCTGCCATGAGTAGAAACAGCCTGAGGCCCATGCCAGGTGCAGCTGTCCCAGAATCATAAGCCAAATAAAACTCTCTTCTTTATAAATCACCCAGCCTCGGGCATTTCTGTTACAGCAGCACAAAATGAACTAAAACAATGGGCATCCACTGAAGAATTTGAAGACAGAGACAGGGGCAGCATGATCAGACTGGCATTTGGAGAAATTCCATTCTGGTTGATGCTTGGAGAATGGATTGGGAAGTCACAAGGGTACAAAGAGCAATTGGGATGACATTGTTGTTGTCTAGGCCAGAGATGAGGCAGGGGAGACCAGGGTGGTAGAGGTGGAGATTTAAAGCCATGGAAGGAATTAAGAGGCATTGATTGGGGAGAATCTATCACAAGTCCTGGGGAGAGGGACAAAGGTGTCATGGGTGAGTCCTGTTTCCAGCCTGCATATCTAGAAGGATGGGGATGCCGCTCAATGGGGATACTATTCTCTGAAAAGCATCAGGTTTGGGACAGGGTAGGTGGTAAGGCACAAAGAATTAAGCATATAAAATGCTGAGTTTTAGCTGCCCTTGAGATTTACAGGTGTCAGCCTGGAATAGGAGCTCAGAGAAAAGGCTTGGGCTGAAGATGTCAAAATGTGATGTGACATACATCTAAATCTCAGGGTTGATGCCTACAAAGAGAGTCTAGACTGACAAGATGATGGAGCTCAGGATCCAGTCTGGGGAACTCCAACACTGTGACGTGTGGATAGCAGGAGCTCAATGAAAGTTTGTATGACAACGTGAGGAAGAAAGAAGAGAAGGAGGGAAAAGGATGAAAAAATAAGAGTAGCGCAGACTGTATCTGGTTCAAACTCTGTCACTGCCATCTGAACACATTTCTTATTCTTTCAGAGCCTCAGTTCCTGAAATAAAGTGAGCCAAAATGCCGGGAACTGCTCAAGTTTTATTAAAGGAAGAAAATCTGTCGGGCTGTGCTCAAAGTAGCAGGCAGTCCAGGGCTGCCCTGAAAAGGGGACAGCACCAGGCATGGGGGTGGTAGAGTTTATATAGTGGCCAAGGGCTGGCTGATACCATCAAGGAGGGGCATTATGCTAATGTGCATCAGGGTGGAGAACTGCGTCCTTGCAGAAGCAAAAGGGGTTTCTGTTTAAGTCAGGAGGCTTCTCGTAAAGGGAAGAGAGGAGAGGAGGGGAGGAGGTGAGTGGCACCATTTTGTACTTGGGCTTGTCTAAAATGGTGCTGGTTATGTTGCAGATCTATTATTCCTGCCTTTTAAGTATAGGAAAAAGGGGGAAAGGGTGAAGGTCTCATTCTTCTGAAGCTACTTCCTGCTGGAGATGGGCCAAGATATGGAAAAAATAAAAGATTTAGGTGGCGGGGTATTGATTTCATGTGGGGAGACTGTCTTCCTCTGGGGAAGGGTCACTGATTCTGAGGGGCTGGTATCCTCTTTGCAGGGACAATTCAGTGACCTTTTGGTTGGTGAAAGCCTGCATACATTCCTGCAAGAAATTAGAGGACCGACAAAAGAGACAGAGGCCAAAAAGTAGGATGAGTCCCAGCACAGTTAGGGATCCTAGTAGGGGCATAAGCCAGGGTATCCAAGGGTTCAGTGAAATGGTTTAAATTGTTTTGGATAACCCCGGACTCATTTACGTAATAACAGCACTCCACCTCCAAGAAGAGGCAGGTGCCTTCCTTCTCGGCTGTAAGGAAGTAAAGGGCCCGACGGTTCTGTAAAGCAAGTGTTGTGAGTAAGGTGACCTGTCACTGGTGGGAGGAGATGCTATCTATACTTATTTCTTCTGAGAGTTTTTGATAGAATTGAGAGGCAGTAGCAGGGTCCCCTATGCCAGTTCCAGTTGCAGGAAGGATCCCTGCCCCGATTAAAAGGGTACAATTAGTGCCCTACAGGAGCAGGGGGCACTTCCTGAGAGGGGGCGCTGAAGTTAGTCCTAGTCCCATCTCCATCTCTCCATCTGTGTGGAGGGTGATGTCAGGGACAAGCCAAAAGAATATGCAAGAAATCACGTTAGGTGGGCAGGCAGCAGGATAACGTAGTTTTACAAAGGAAATATATTCCAGTTTTAGGGCATGGATGAGGAGGGGTTGAGTGGTAGCATTTGGTGTTAGTAAGGCAGAGTGTGGGCAGGCCCCGCATAATGCTGACAGTCCCCACTGAGGTGAGATTAAAGGAAAGTGAAAAGACGTTTGTAGAAACGTTGTGGGCTGCATCAACAGGGAGGGGGGTGACCACAAAAAGTTTCTTGCAAAGTGGGAGACAGATGAGTCGCTCGGGGACCAGTCTGATTCACTGAGGACTGCATCATCCCTGCAGGCCTGGAACCTCCATGTTCCAGGTAAGGGGGAGGATTGAGATAGGAGGAAAAACACTGGAAGGATGCGAAGGGTTAGAGAGCCAAAAGAATTTAAAGGGGACATTGCCACAATGACATTGCTAAGAAGCATCCTACTGATAGGAGGTAAAGAAGTGCCAGGAGAAATCTTCCTATAATGTTACGCTCTTTTGGTGGGGGTGCTGCTGCCAATCCTGTAGCAAGTACTAGAACAGGTAGTATAATAGTAGCTCTTGCATGAAGGACATGAAGCAGGCCTACAAGAGTGAGAGAATAATCGCCGGGGGAAAGATCATCCTTCTTCTGGGATTGGGGGAAGAGTGGAGGTCCTGGAGATTTTTAATTTTGTGGGTCCTAAAATGGACAAAGTGTCAGGAGATGTTGGGTTGGAGGTTGAGCAGAGCGACCCCTCTGGCTTGGTGTTAACAGATTCTTTTGGCAAAGTCTCAGGTGCTAGTTTTACCAAGGATAAGTGATACCAAGGGGCCTTTCCTAGGACTTTTACTGTCATGAGAGTGGTGAGAAGTACTGTATAAGGCCCTTCCCAACAAGGTGAGAGGGGCTTTGGGATTCAGGTCTTAATACACACTTGCTGTCCCGGGCTCAGTTTAAAGTCTGAGGGGCTGGTGGGGAAAGGATGAGATAATAGAAGGTTGGACTGTTCCCTAAGATCCCTAATGAGCAAAAGAGTAGGGAGATACTGGCCTAAAGGCGATGAGCTGGAAGGGAGAGGTGTGAGAGTGAAGGACCTACCATACATAAGCTCAAAGGGGCTGAGGCTTATGGGTTTGCAGGGGGCAGCTCACAGGCAAGTGAGTGACTGATGGGTAGGCCAAAATGAGGGATGATTTCTGGGGTGAGAGCATGTGTTACTGCCATAGCATCCTCTGAAGTGCAGGGAAAAGCCTCAATCCAACCTGAAAAGGTATCTACTAATGTTAGAAGATAGCGTGTCCTTTTGTGGTGAGAGTAATATAAGGGCTGAAGAAGGCATAATAGGAGTTCATAGCCTATATGAACTGAATTATAGAAATCTAAAAGGATTTGCCCAGCTTGTGTGGTAGGGATGACATAGCGACCGGAGACAGTATAGCAGTTGTCCTTTCTCTGTGCCCCCAGCTGTTGGAGGTGTTGTATTTCTTGGAGTGCGTATTGGGATAAGGGCATAGGGGCCATGAGAAGGACCTGAGCAGGAGAGGAAGAGTGGGGG
>NW_007728423.1:193228-204745 GCF_000696425.1 Galeopterus variegatus | reverse complement strand
CCTGAGCAGGAGAGGAAGAGTGGGGGCCTGGTGATCGAGCAGCCTGTTTTGCGGTTAGATCTGCCAGTTTGTTTCCCTGGACTGTGGGGTCATTGGAGGCTTGGTGTCCTCTGCAGGACAACTCCTTTGGGAGTTGTGCAGCCTCAATAGCTGTGTTAGATTTACTACAGCATAACATGCCCAGGGGGCGGGCATGGAGGTGGTGCACCCATCTATGAACCATGTAATGGGATGCAGGGACATGTGTGGAAAGGGATTGAGAAAGAGGTCTAAAGCCTCCATGCAATTGTGTTCTAAGGGTCATGAGTGTTTTGGGATGAGAGTGGCTGGATATAAGGGAGGGAAAAGTTTAAAGGAGAACTGGGAGTTTTCAGTGAAAGTAAGGTGAATAAGTTGTAGGTGGGAAAGGGAGAGAATTGACTTGGCCTTATGGCTGAGAAGGTCTTGACTATTTGTGTTTAAAAGTTAGTTTAGAGCTTTCTTATGCTAAAAGGGCAGCTGCCACCAAGGCCCATAAACAGGGGCCCATTCTTGAGATGCAGTGTCTAGTTATTTAAAGAGGTGTGTAACCGGGGAGAAAATATCTCCTGCCTTTTGTCCCAAAACCCTGACTGCCAATCTTTGGGTTTTGGTGACACATAGGATAAAAGGATGAGATAGGTTTGAGAGAGATACAACTGGGGCTGTGAGGAGAGTGGCTTTTAATTGCTGGAAGGGAGAATGAATGGGCTTTGTGGGATCTAAAGGAATGGCAAGATCCCCTTTGGCTGCCCCATAAAGTGGCTTTGCTAGCACGCCAAAGTTAGGAATCCATAGGCGAAGATACCCTGCAAGCCCCAAGAAAGAAAGGATTTCACCCTTCATGGTAGGAGTATGGAGTTCAGAACTTAGACTCGAACTGAAGGAGAAGAAATTTGGGCCTTGCTGGGGGACACTCGATATCCCCTGGAGACCAGGAAATTAAGGAGAGCAACAGTGTGGGCCTGTGAATCCTCATAGGAGGGGCTCCAAAGGAGGAGGTCATCCACATATTGTATTAAAGTGCTAGAGGTTGGAGGAAGTTCAGATAAGTCTTGAGCTAAGGCCTGGCCAGAAAAGTGGGGACTATCCCGAAACCCCTGAGGTAGTACTGCCCAAGTAAGTTGTTGGGAATAGCATGTGTCAGGAGCAGTCGTGTGCTAAACGGTATGAGCCATTAGGCTTTATAGCCAGAAGAATGGGTGCATTGAAAGGCGAGTGGGTAAGCCATGAGAGATGAGAAGAACGGAGTTTGTGTACAACAGGTTTAAAGCCTATTAGGTGTTTGTTAGCAATGGGGCACCGGGGGACATTAGGGAACAAAGAGGGATTCAGCAACTTAACAAGGATAAGGGAATGGTGCATAGCAATGGAGGGAGAAGAAGCGTCCCATACTAGGGATTAACCTTGTCTGAGGGGGAGGGGAAGGTGGAAGCCTCAGGGGCCAGGTCTGGGCCGGCCTGTAACAGGAGTGTTGTAGCTGGAGTTAAAGTGTTTAGGGTAAGGGTAGCTTTGAATTTGAAAAGAATGTCCCATCCCAGTAAGGGGGCTGGGCATTGAGGAATTATTAAGAATTTGTGTGTGAGTTGGGTGTGATGTAGGGTGCAGGAAAGGGGTTTGAGTGATCTGTGGGTGGTATTCTGATCCCGTGACCCCTACTATTGTGATAGAGGATGGGGCTGTTGGTCCTGCATACTTAGGAAGGGTAAAGTAAATGGCCCCTGTACCAATGACAAAAGAGATCAACTTACCTGCTATAAGGCGAGTTACTGTGGGCTCATGCATGGTGATCTCTGTGGGGGCCTCAGGCCCTTGGCATCATCAGTCCTCCTCCTGGGCAAAGCTGAGAAGCTCTGGTAGGGATGGCCATGAAGCCAAAGGCTGTAGGTTGGGGACTGGGCCACTCCCTTTCTAGCGAGTGGCACAGTCAATCCCCCAGTGACCTGGCCATTTGTAGTGAGGATGGGTTATGACAGGCCTGTGCCGAGTGGCCCAGTTGACTGCATTTGAAGCAGTTCTCGGGTGGCAGCCAGCTTTGGAGTATGTGAGCCACGGATGGCATTAGCCCAGAGCTGGTATTTGGCCTGATCTCTTTTATAGTTTTTTAAATATCAGGGGCTGACTGGGTAATGAAATGAGAGTGTAGGAGTGTCATGCCTGCAGGGGAGTTTGGGTCTATACATGTGTATTCATGTAAAGCCTCAGAGAGGCGGGTTAGGAACTCATTGGGATTTTCAGTGGATCTCTGTGTGGTTTCTCTAAGCTTGTCATAATTGACTGACTTGTGAGTAGCCTTTTGGAGACCATGAAGTAGGAGTGTGATCATGTTATCCTGGAGATCTTGATCCCTGTGGCCAGCCTGGTAGTTCCAATTTGGGCCTGTGCAAGGGACAGCAATGGCTCCCACAGGCTGCCTATTATTTTGAGCATGTATCTGAGCCACCATCCAGACCTGCTCCCTGTACATGGACTCAGTCATAGAGAGAGTAGTCGGGGGAACTGTAGAAGTAGGCAGGACAGATCCACTGACTCACCCTGAATTGAGGCCGGTGTTGGATGTTTTGGTCTGAAACAGCAAAAGTAGAGAGTCCTGGAGGCATCCGGTTTCGGCAGGTCCAGGAAGGGCGCCCAAGGGCCAATCACCCCAAGAGAGAGGGGATCGTCCACAACGTCAGCCAAAACCCTTCCCGGGTTTCGGCACCATAATGAAAGAAAGTGAGCCAAGATGCCAAGTACCATTCAAGCTTTATTAAATAAAGAAATCTGCCAGACTGTGCTCAAAGTGGGGAACAGCCTGGGGCTACCCTGAAAATGGGACAGCACCAGGTGTGGGGGTGGTAGAGCTTATATAGTGCGCCAAGGGCTGGCTGATACCATCAAGGAGGGGCATTATGCTAATGTGGATCGGGGTGGAGAACTGCGTCCTTGCAGAAGCAAAAGGGGTTTCTGTTTAAGTCAGGAGGCTTCTCGTAAAGGGAAGGGAGGAGGGGAGGGGAGGAGGTGGGCAGCGCCATTTTGCACTTGGGCTTGTCTAAAGTGGTGCTGGTTATGTTGCAGATCTATTAGTTCCTTCATCTGTAAAATGGGAGGAAAGTGGCCCATATCTCATATACGTATGGCATGGATTAAGTGATGTAACATTTGGCACATAGCAGATACTCAGCAACCTTAGCAATCATTGCTCCATGCAAGGCACAGCACAGGCTCTTAATATCATTTATGGGAGTGTTGAATGAATAATCATTTACTGAATAAATGATATCAACCCCCTTTCTCATATAATTATTTTTCTGAAATCTAATTTGTAGCAGTGAAGTCAGGGGTGGAGGGGGAGTATGCTTGAGTTTTGCATTCAGTCCAGTAAACTTGGGCATTCATTAGAAGCCTCTGTCTCACTAAAAAATGGGAAACACTAAGGCATGATTTAAACCTAGCAAGAATTTTTTAAAAGACAGATTAGACTATTTTTATTATGCTGCTCTTCTCTGATGAGATAAAAGTAACCCTGTATTACCCTGTGTTACATGTGTCAGGTGGATCATGCAAGGTGCTCCATCTGATCTTTCTCAGCCTCCTTAACCTTATCATTTTTTTTTTTTTTTGTCTTTTTCATGACCGGTAAGGGGATTGCAACCCTTGGCTTGGTGTCACCCGCACTGCACTCAGCCAGTGAGTGCACCGGCCATCCCTATATAGGATCCAAACCCACGGTGGGATGTCACTGCACTCCCAGTGCTGCACTCTCCCGAGTGCGCCATGGGCCGGCCCCTTATCATTTTTTTTAATGAAATATATTGGTTGTACATATTTACGGGGTACAGAGTTATATTTCTTTCTTTCTTTTTTTTTTTTTCTTAAAGATGACCGGTAAGTGGATCTTAACCCTTGACTTGGTGTTGTCAGCACCACGCTCTCCCAAGTGAGCTAACCAGCCATCTCTATATAGGGATCCAAACCCATGGCCTTGGCATTGTCAGCACCACACTCACCCAAGTGAGCTAACCAGCCATCCCTTTATAGGGATCTGAACCCATGGCCTTGATGTTATCAGCACCACACTCTCCCAAGTGAGCCATGGGCCAGCCCCAGAGTTATATTTCAGTACATGTACACATTGTTTGTCGAGCTATTCAGGATAATTAGCCTATTCATCCCTGCAAAACTTAATTATTTCTTTGTGTTGTGCACATTTAATCACCTCTTTTCCAGTTCTTTGTTTACATGCAGGAAATCATTATTGATTATAGATTTTGGAATGGACTGACTGTACATACACCAATAGGGCTTATTTTTCCTATCATGCTGTACTTCTGTGTCCATAACCAGCCTCTCACTATCCCTTTCCCCCAGTCCTTTCCCACCTCAACCTTATCATTCTTAAAAGCCTGTATTACTTTAGAAGACTTCGTCTCTTTCAGAACCATTGTGTCTTATGCATTTTTACAATAAAACTAAAAGGCATTGTAAGAGACACCATACGACTGGACAAACGAGTATATTTCTAAAAAATTGGCAGTAACCCAAAACTCATGGAGCCTGGTTTATGTGCAGCCAGCAAAAGTAAGAAGAGACCTCTCTTTGCAGACATCAACCCAATCAGCCTTCTTTTTATATTAACATTCATTTTAATTAGCATCTGAGACCTGCATGGATTAAAAAAAGAAAGAGTAACGCGAGTGGTCTGAGACCTGTTGTCTCTGTATTTTACTTGGTGCTCTATCTGTTTAATGGCCAAAAATGTAACAACAAAAAAAGCCAGGGTTGTTACTAGAAAGCAAACTTTAAAAAAAAAAAAAGATTAATGGCATTATTGCATCTTTGGACAGAAAGAAGTAGATTCTTAAGACTGATCCAAGGAATTTCATTTTCTCTTTGCTTGGCCCTCTGAGAGCATGGAAGCAGCATGGAATGTCACAGCCTAAAAAGTGATTTGAGGATTATTAACTCCAAAGCTGTCCCCAGCCAACAAGGATGAGTTGGCTTTTCCTTGGAGGAAATCACCGAAGCAGGGATATTATCTGAAATCTCATAAATTACAAGTGAATAATCGCAATGAATGGTGCATCCTGAGAGAGTGTTTAGAAGGACTCCAAAATCTTCACTATAGAGACCTCACACACCATCATTTTGATGCACACTCCTCTTCCCACTTTAACCGTTGTAAAATGAAAAGGTGTTGTGCGATTAATACATCTTAGAAACATGATGATAATGAGAAGAAAAAGCAATGACTAGAATGTATTGTGTGCTTACTTTGTATTGGGAACCATGCTGAGCATTTGCATGCATGAGCCACTTAATCCTCATAGTCATTTTTACGAGGAAGGTAGTTTTTTCTCCCCATTTTACAGAGAGAAAGTGAGGCACAGAGAGGTCAAATAACCAAAGGCCATCAGGCCACTTGGCTAGTGAACGATGAAGCTGTGATTAAGAAAAAGGCTTATCTGACTCCAGGCTAAGCTCTCTTAACAAGAACTGGGAGGCAGTTTTATAGATCTCTTCCTCCAGCCAGGGAAAAATAACTCTACCTCCTCGTTGGAAAAAAAAAAAAAAAAAGAGTCAAGGAAGATCAGATGGATAGATGATAGATGCATAGATAAAGATGCAAATTTTGGGGCCGAGCCCGTGGCGCACTCGGGAGAGTGCAGCGCTGGGAGTGCAGCAGCGCTCCCACCGTGGGTTCGGATCCTATATAGAGATGGCCGGTGTGATGCGCTCACTGGCTGAGCGCAGTGCAGCCGGTCACAAAAAGGACCAAAAAAAAAAAAAAAAAAAGATGCAAATTTTGTGAATTTGAAAGAAAATAAAGCTTTGAGTATCATTACCATTGTTGTTGTTGTTGTTCAGGAATAAGAAAAACAATATACATAGGAAAACCAGAATGGTAGAAATTTCGGAGACTCAGTCCAATTGCTTGCGAGGTGCCAACCTTGGTTTTGTTTGTCTTTACCAAATCTGTGTACCACTTAAACTATTATATCTGTGTAACCTGATTCACTTTACAAACAAACTTTAGATTGATTATATCTTTTGCAACTATATTAACATTTTAAAGCATTAAGCTTCTTAAATTTTTAAAAATTCTGTGTGTCCCTGAGAACATTCTAGAGTGCCAGAAATGGAACGCATTCCCCCCATGAGAGACTCTGGTCAGAATGATGGGGAATGCAGAGAAGAAGACAAAAGAAAGCAAACAACGGCTGGAAGACAGTGGAGACTGTCTCCAGACCTCTCATCTCCAACATCTTTTTTCAACTTCCCAAGGAATCCCCATGGGGCATGACTCGGTTGCCTGGGAAACTCTGGTCTGTATAACCTGACCACATGTTATCCTGTGACAGATGGAAGGGCCCGTGAGCCCCACCAAGGACCTATCACAGCCATGCCACCCTAGGTCTGCACATTTCATGTATAATGAGCTCTGAGTTTAAAATCAGTTACTCATCAGAAAGGAAAGGCATCACAACATAAATCGTGAACTGTTCTAAATTCAACAGTGGGTTGAAGAAGACGTAACACTGCGGTCTCATGTACACAGGCAAAAAATGTAGCACGGCCCAAATGTTTAGTTTCCAAAAAATGGAAACATCGAGTCAGCTCTGCTCCCGTGTCTTCTCTGTGGTCCAATTAATCAAATCAGAATGGATCCAAAACTGGTAGCCACTTGCCAAGCCTGCAAAATAATGTCTGATTCTGATTATTAAATAAACAACTCCTAAAAAAAAGGAAGTGTTATGAAGAAAGAAACATTTTCTCCCCTCGAATTGCAGTATTTTGAACTCCTCCCATGAGTTGGTGGTAGGAAAAGAAGACTGACTAGCTAGAAATTGAGGATCTATCAAATCATATTTTATTCCAAACATAAGTTGTCAAAATGTCTAAATTGTCTCAAATATTTAGGAGTGTTATTTCTTTGTCTTCCATTTTAAAGAAAATAATTGAGATACATTCTTGGATGATAAAGGTTCTCGTTATATGTCTCTTTACAGAGTTTTATAAGATTCATTTTCTCTTAAATGTGAAAGCCTCAATGGCCAATACTAATGAATTCAATTTTGATTTCATAATATTTTTTTATTATTCTTTATGCCATAATTCAGAAGACTTGTTTATACAACCTCGAGGCAGCCTGGTGTCAGGATAAAAATCAACTGATTTAGATAGCAAGGTCAGAATTCCAACCCTGCTTGCTACTTTCTGCCTGTAGGAGAATGTTCCACTCACTTCACCTCTCTGATCTTTGTATTCATCATATGTAAAGAGGTAACACTTCCTATGACGGTTCAGGTTATAAACGAAATAGTAAAGTGGGTACTCTTGTGGTTGGACAAAAATATATACATATATCTGCAATGATACACATCAAGTTCTCAATCACGCTCTCCTTTTAGGATGTGTGTGTATGTGCAGGTGTGTGTTTCGGGGGGAAGGGGTTTAATACACTGGGTGATGAAGGACTCCCACTTTGTATTTTATATACTTCCAAACTATTCGAATGCAATGTGTTAAAATGAACATGCCTCATGTATAAATGCAAAAAAGTAAAAAGACATTTAAGAATAAAAACAGCAAGAAGACAAAGAGTGTCCATGGAATGGCTTCTTGGTCCTTGATTTGCATGCTGAGCCAAGCGAGACCAAGTGGAGTTTCACACCTGTGTCCTTGTCCCCCCAGAACCACCGGCACTCTGCCAGGGGCTACCTTGACTCTAAGGTAACCTGTGCTAGTGGAGTCACAGGAAAGACAACGCCTCAGAAATCTTGGCCCATCCAAGGCTCAAACTGCCTCACTGAAGAGCCTGAAATCCTCTCCTGAAACATCAAAAAAAGAAAAGACCAAGAAAAAGAAAACAGAAGACACTGGCAAACATCTCCAGTTAACTCTGTTTATCATAACTATGATCACAACACTATTACTATCATTCATTAACATTTATTGTAATTTTCCTATGGTCTTGAAATTGTGCTTGGTATTTTTTTTAATGAATGTTCTATTCAATGTTTGCACAAGCATTTTTGCACATAGTAAAACTGATGCTAGAAGGCTCAGGAAACTGATCTATGGTCACAGGGCTAGAAAGTTGTAAAGCTGGAAATGAAATTCCAACAATCTGGAATGCTACATGGGATTAAACAGAAGCAACTCAAAAGTACTGAAGCAGAGAAGTTGGCAAATTGGCCCTTCCTGAATACAGTTGAATTTCTTGTGGGCTTTGTGTGTAGACTCAGAAATTTTAGTGTTGTGAGGATAGTACAGATCTTTGAGTTTAACCTCTCATGAGTAGATGACCTTTATTCTCTGCTTAAATCGCTATAGTAAAATGAAATTCAAGATTTATGTGAGCAGATATTTGTACTGTTGGATAAATAACTCTACTCATTACAACTTCTTCCGAAAATTAAGCAGAAATCGATTGCCCTAAGAAATTGCACCAAAGACTTCATTCTTTTATTTGGAGACCCACATCTTTAAGTCTGCATTCTTTGTGATAACGTTTGAAATATATAAAGACAATGCTCATGTCCACAATAAATTTGGATGGTTTCTATGGGAGAGAAAGTGGAGCTTGGGCTTGGGCAACTTACAGTCCTGGACTCAAATCTCAGTCTGACCCTTTGTGAGCCATCAGTCTTTGGGCAAGTTCCTTATTTCTGATCTTAGTCTCTGTAGCTACAAACTGAAGAATACAGTACCCCTGCCATAGGGCTTATGAGAATATACGGAAATATCTGTATGATATATTGGAAACATTCTATATTTGTTTTTAAGTGGTAAAGCACAAAATAGTGTTTGTACTCTGATTCTACTTGTTGGAAAATTACACATATGCATAGAATTTCTGAAAGGAAACATTAAAAAATGGTTTCTTTTAGAAAGGGGAGTTTGGCTGCTAGGGGAAAGGATAGGAATAAAGACCACATCTTTTTCAATGAGTAATTCATGTCCACAATGCACATAGCACAAAGATATAAGAAGTTAGTGACAATGAAGAATTTGTGTCAAACTTAAGAAAAAATGTGATTTCAGACTGAGGTGTAATATCCCAATAAGACGGTAGATTGATGCTTATGAGTTCTAATATTTCTAGTTAGAGGACAAGATATCCAGATTGGATTTTTTTTTTTAATACTTGCATATGCTATGTAAACTTCCAATCTCAAGCTTTAAGTATGTCTTTTTTAAAAGATGGAAGAATAGATATTAGCCATATATTAACAAAAGAGCCAGTCTAGTCAAAAATCAAGAGATGATTACCTGAGATAAAGTTATTACCTAATTTTAACAAGTTTCAAGTCACCAGAAAAAACCTTCTGAGTCCAATAGCCTCGAAATATATATGAAAGTTTACAAATAGAAGAAATTGAGCAGTCTTGAGTCTAATAACTATATAACTTTAATTTAATTTTTGAATAAATATGAAAGAAATCTTATCTCCATTAGTAAAGAATTGCTTTTTATCTATTTGAATTATTTCCTTAATATTAACTCTACTGAGAGAGAGAATTGGGTCAAAGTGAATGAGTATATCCATTCCTTTTAATATATATTGCCATGTATGTTTAAAATAATTTATAGTGCTACCACTCATGCTCAGATATGTTGCTTAAAAGTCTACCTGCATTATATATACTGTTAATTTTCCACATATTCTATTTTCATAGAGACCTTTCCCTCTTGTATTTATCTCATCAAGTCTTACATTTATGGAGTGTAGATATTTAGATAATATACAAATTATGACATTTGTGGTATCAGTTTTTTCTCAATGAAATATTAAAAAGAAAATTATTCTGTGTAGTTTTATCCCTTTCCTTTTGAAATAATGCAATGGGATTTTGTGATGTGGCAAACTTATGTCATTTTTTTCTATAGTGGGTAGTTACCTAACACATTTACCAGAGTTGGTCATAATGCTAACTTTATTACAGCTATGCATAAGCCAATGATGGCAGCTCCAAGCTTTGTAAAAGCGCACGCAAAACAGGAACAGCTTTCAAAATTTCACTAAATGTGTTGGCTGTAAAAAAAATTATTGCAAACCCTTTGTGCCAAACATGGCAGGTGCTATGACAGATGAGTTAAGTCATGGCTTGTGTATTCAGGGAAGTGTAACTGCAGAGGTATGATAAAGGAAATCTTGAAAAAACAAACAAATAGAAATAGGAGGTAGAATGCGGGAGATACCCTGAGTGGAACAAAATGCTGTGGGCATTTAAAGATTGGAGAAATAAATTCGGGATTTAAAACCCCTACTTGGGGCAGGAAAGGGTGGTGGGGTTCTGGTGACTAAGATTTATCAAAGCCCCAAAGAGACATTTTTCTGCTGCTCTAGTTAGAAAATAATGTTACATAAAGCTGATTCCTGAGGAATCAGAAGTAAACTATTCTCCCTAGGGAAGGGTTTTTTCTTACTCTTTGTTTTGTAAAAGCTGAGATTGTGCTGAGAAGTGCAGCTACTTGGGAGTTGTGCCTGGGATAATGCAGTGTGTTTGGGGTGTGTTTGATTTGGGGTGGTGCTTTCCTAAGGAGGAGAGTTTGGTCAGGGGTCCAGAATGACTCTGGGAACTGGGCTGGTTCCCTGTAATCCTGCAAGAGTGGAATATGACTTACACACTGAGCCACCACTGTGTTTTGCCATCCAACACTAGGGACTGTGAAAGACAATTTGTCATTCTGATATTCATCAGGAGAGTCCACAGAAGGCCAAGCATTTGCATCTTCTCTGCTACCCAGAAATCCTGCTGCAGCTAGTCCTGGGTCTGCAGAATGGAATGTATGTGTTGAATTCCTTTCCAGGATAGCTGGACAGGGTGCCTGCTGCCTTACTCAGCAAGGAACGTTGTTTATTGATCTTGAGTAATTCTGGGAGCCTACATTCCAGGACAGATTGTCAAAATACTGTCAAATTAATATGTCATTTGATTACCCCCTCATGGCTGCCAAGGATTCCATACATTTGATACATAAAGAAATATAAACCACATACTTCTTTTTTTATTTACCTTTTCTCCCACTAGTGTTAAACTATTAAGTCATTCAACTTTGCTGATGAATCTTGAAAGGCATAGTACAATTGGTTTCAAAAGGAAGTTGGGAGACCTGGATTCAAATCTTGTCTTGGTCACCATGATCAAGTGGACTTGATTCAAGTGTGTGGTTTTCCATGCAAATGAAATGGAATCTTCTCCTAGATCCTCAAATAACTGACTCCTTCTTGCCATTCAGGTTTCATTGAAATAACAACTTCTCAGAAAGGGCTTTCCTAATCATTCGATTTAAGTGTACCCGCTCTCCCTTAGTCACTCTCTATCCCATTACATTCTGATACTTTATTATTATTATTTAATTTTATATTTATTTTCTTTTTAATCATAGAATATGTTACTATATAATATTATGTAATTTATTTGTTTATTTATTATCTGTCTTCTTTAACGACAATGTAAGCTTCATGAGGGCAGGAGATTTTTCTGTCTTACTTACTTTGGGTGCCTGGCA
>NW_007728423.1:189349-191818 GCF_000696425.1 Galeopterus variegatus | reverse complement strand
CACACCACTCAAAGAGATGAAAATAAGTATGGGTGAGGATGTGGAAAACTGAAATCTTTGTGCATTGCTTGTAGGAATGTAAAATGGTACATTTTACCCGCCGCTATGGAAAATAGTCTTGAACATAACCCAGCAATTCCACTCCTAGGTATACACCCAAGAGAACTGAAAACAGAGACTGAAACAGATACTTACACACCAAGGTTCATTGCAACATTATTCACAGTAGACAAAAGGTGGAAATGACTGGTGTCTTTCAACAGATGAATGAATAAATAAAATGCACTATATCCATACAATGGTGTATCATTCAGTCATAAAAAGGAAGGAAGTTCTAACACATGTTATGACATGAATGAAACTCGAAAACATTGTGCTCCGTGAAATAAGCTAGACATGAAAGAAGAACGTTGTAGGAGTCCCCTAATATGAAATATTTGCCTATTTTAAGGCAGATCTATAGAGACGGAAAGTATATAGAGAGGGGCTAGGGGAGGGGATAATAGGGAATTATTGTTTAATGGTTACAGAATACCTGGGATGATGAAAAAGTTTTGGAAATATAAAGGTACTTCAAAAAGTTCGTGGAAAAATAGAATTAAAGATAATATGAGTCTATCCTTGGACATTTTGAAGTACCCTTGTAGATAATGGTGATCGTGGTATAATATTGTGAATGTAATTAATGTCACTGAATGGTACACTTAAAAATAGCTAAAATGAAAAATTCTATGAAAATGAAACATTTTAAAACAAAAAAGTTTTTAAAAATTTAAATAGATGATTGATTTATAACACTAGTCCTTTATCTTCTCCCAGATTAGACTTCTATTATTAATAGTTGAGATAACCGATGCTATGTTGAAGAGGCTTTTATCTTTCTACNACTTCTATTATTAATAGTTGAGATAACCGATGCTATGTTGAAGAGGCTTTTATCTTTCTACTTGGATTTTATCTCTAATATGGTTTGGAAGTGTATCAATATGATTTGCGTGTAATGTTTGTGTTGAATGAATGAATGCATGACTAAAAAAAACCAATCAATCACTACATGAATCTAACTGTGCATTTATCATTTAGTATGTACCAGGCCCAGAAGATACAAAGATGAATAAAACATACAAAATGCATTGCAAAAAGTTTTTTTCCTGTGAGGAAAATCATATATCGCTAAAAAAAAAAAAACTGTTGTAAAAATGAAAATGCGTCCAAGTTGGGAGCTTCTGACTCTGCAGACATACTTTGTGGGAGGTAAGCTTAAAACCCATGTCTTTGGGGAAGCCTTCTCTAAAGCCCAGACTAGGTTAAGCTCCCTGTCCAAGGTTCCCATCACAGCTTGTGATGTTTTCGTAATACTCATTCACACTGGTATCCTAGCACAATGTATAGCACATAGTAAGTTCATGATAAAAACATTCTGAAGGATGCAAGTGGTAATTGTAGCCAGAGTAGCCAGACTCTTCTAGGACATCATGATAGGTTATATCATTTTAACTTCATATAGACCATCAAACTTCCTAGTTAGACTGTCAAATTAGAGTGAGCTTTCTTCTTCCATTTTCAATAGGCATTCTTCAGCAAAGATAAAGTTTTTAGTGTTTTGTTTTGTTTTGTATTAAGCTCAAAATTGTCTTCAAAATGGACCGTATTTCTTTTGAGTTACCGTGGGGAGATAAATGCCCCGTATAATTTATTCAAGGTTTCATTAAGGAACCCCAATAAACTCTTTTCCTCCAAATGTATCTAATCTTGGGAGTATGTGTGTGTTTACATGTCTGTGAGGTATAAATGCCTTTGAAACCTATAATGTCTGTTTTGAAAATGCTCCAGTTGGATTTTCAACAAAGTCAAGGCCCATGTTGCAGAGGATGGAGGGTGTTGGGAGGGGTGGGGAAGGCAGAACCATCCTGAGGGCAAACAGGGACTGGAGACTGCAGGAAGCCTGGTGGAGCGAGAGTCTGACTCTGAAGACTCAGCTCCCTCCTCAGAGCCAGGGCCGCCTGTCTGCAGCTGTGGGCATGTGCACCTCTTTGAGACTCAGAGTCTTTGCTGTAAAACTGGAGCAACTTGACCTGTATAATCCGATCATGGGAGGGTTAGAGGAGATGATGAGACAAGTTGCTCACCAATTCAGGTGTTAATTAAGCCATTCTTCCATCACCAACACCACCACCACCATAACCTCCCCATAAAGTACATGCAACAACNCCATTCTTCCATCACCAACACCACCACCACCATAACCTCCCCATAAAGTACATGCAACAACATGTGTGGTACAGTGAGGACTACCCTCTCTGTAGCCAGAACCTCACACCCCATCCTGGGGCCCATGCGCTCAATCTGCTGAATGGCCCCTGGTCTGGGAGCAGCCACAGTCCTGAAGAAAAACCATGATCCATTTCTTTTTTTTTTTTTTGTCTTTTTCTGTGTCTGGCAACGGATCGCAACCCTCAGTGTCGCCCC
>NW_007728423.1:174569-188547 GCF_000696425.1 Galeopterus variegatus | reverse complement strand
CCATTCTTCCATCACCAACACCACCACCACCATAACCTCCCCATAAAGTACATGCAACAACGTGTGTGGTACAGTGAGGACTACCCTCTCTGTAACCAGGACCTCACACCCCATCCTGGGGCCCAAGCGCTCAATCTGCTGAATGGCCCCTGGTCTGGGAGCAGCCACAGTCCTGAAGAAAAACCATGATCCATTTTTGAGGAACCAGGTCCCTGAGTGACCATTCAGACGCAGTTCATAAGCTATCAGCGGCATTTCCTGTCATCTTAACACAGTCCACGGCATCCTCGTTCTGAAGTGTCCACCAACACTCTTGATATTAAAATTCACTTTTTAAAAAGAGAAATAGAAAGGGCTGGCCTGTGGCTCACTTGGGAGAGTGTGGTGCTGACAACACCAAGTCAAGGGTTAAGATCCCCTTACCAGGAGTCTTTAAAAAAAAAGAAAGAAAGAAAGAAACAGATTGTTCTACCAATACCCTCTGTCTTAATTTTACTACTATGCCTAGGTTTTTGTTTGTTTGTTTTTGCTTTTGTTTTTAACTTATGTGGACTTGCTCAGGGATGTTTTGTGTGGTTCCTTAGAGCCTGACTTCTACAGCTATGTATGTACAAATATAAATTTCACCCATCTGCAAGAAGTTAGGCTTTCCAAAACAGTAGAGTGGTGGCGTGTGCAGTGCCTGGTACTTGTCCTCGAGGGTTCTGCTCTGTCACTCTCCAGAAAGTATCAGGCAAGCCCAGTATTTTGGGGGAATAATTTGCTATTTTGATGGAAGACATGTATAAAGCTTGCACCAAAGCAAACAGTGATAAAAGTGCAGGAGCCTATCCTTCGCAAGGAAATCTCTGTAATGGCCAAGACTGATTTCACCCTGTGAAGGAGAAAATCGGACATGTAGTTAAGCAAGAGAGAGTGTGCATTTCCTGCTCCGGCTGCAGGAAACGTGAGTCTGGTACCAGTGGCAGTGCTGGAGATGACTATTGGAAGTGTGTGAATGAAATAACAATCTCAGGGACTGAACATAATTGAAAGACAACTCACTTTCTCACTTGCTGATCACATCAAGGGGAAGTTCTGCTTTGGCTCAGCCCCAGTGTCTTTAATACCTCTGTTAAAAGGGGAGATTAGCAAGCATTAAGGAGAGAACAGGCTTCGGGCTAGAACCTTTGGCAGGCAACGGAACCTAATTAAAAGGTAATTGAAAAAAAATACAGTGAAAATAATACAATGTTTGAGAATTCTTATTGTGTCAAAGGATACAAAGCTTCCTTTTTTACATATTTCTAATTTTAAAAAAGTGAGTTGGCCTAAAGATAAACATTAAGGAAATATTAATACACAGGATCCTTTGATCCAACCTGAGGATAAAAAACAAACATGGAGAATTTTGAGTCTCTTGAAAATTCTATAGGGCCCATTGGATATCTCTTCACTTTTTAGAGTTTTCACTTGTTTTAATTATATAATCTCTAAGGTCTCTTCAAGCTGTAGCCACTCACTTTTTAGATGAGAATGTTGGGGTTCAGAGAAGTAATGGAATTTTCCCAAATTCATAGGACTAGGAAGTGACAGGGCCCATGGCTCTCTGTCCTCCATCTGCTGAGTGAAGCTGCCCTGAGGTTTGGTGCAGAACTCCACTCTTCCCCAGTTCCAAATCATCCTGCCAACTCTGTCCTGTAGGTATAGGCCAACTGGGACACAAGGAGCCTCAGATTGCCAACTTGGAGGCAGAGACCATCTGGCATGTGAGAGAGACATGTGCGATGACGACCTCAGGGATGAGATGACACCAGCCCCAGAGCCACTGGAGACCCCGCAGTTCCGTTCTTCTAAAGAGCTTAATGATGGTCTCTTCCTTCCTTTGACATAGGAGACTACCCTGTGTTTATTGTTCCCACAGCCCAGACCCAGGGTGGGCCTTCTGTGATTGCTTCCCAGCCCCACCCTGTCTAAACATGCAGCCCCTGCTGGGCTCTCTTCAGCCGCCCCAGCAAAATTTTACTAAACCCTTCTGCTGGTAAAAGCCAAAAGCCACTGTCACAAATGCCAGAAATGTCCATGTCGTTTTGTTTATTAGATTTGGTCTCACTTACAATTATAGGCCTACTTAATTTTTACAAAAAAAAAAAAAGTCTTCAAACAAAAAACTTGCCATAGAACATTACTTTCCAGCCTCACTTGTCCAAACTGGCATCTGTCCACTTACAATGGTGTGCACACTGTTGACTCAAGGATGGTGTATACATTCAGATGCCAAAACTTGCACCAGCCTAAATTTTTCCTTTAGGTTTTTCTTTTCTTTCTTTCTTTCTTTCTTTCTTTTTCTTTTTTTTTTTTTTTTTTCTTTTTTGTAATCAGGACAACTGGGAATTCTGTAAAGTTAAATGCTTTGGTAGCAAGAAAGGATAACACATTGGTTTGTTTTATCCGCCAGCAAATCATACTCACTGGTTCAACAAGAGCAGTAGAATTCTGTTAGAATGACCCCTGAGATGGGATAGTGCCCCTTTTTGGTAATTTGTGTTAAGGATACTCCCCTGTGCACCAGAATTCACCTGCGGCAGTCTTGATCAGCACTCTCTCCAATGAAGCAAATAGCAAATGAGGAATCCTCTGGATGAAGAACTGTGAAATCTCAGGTTTACAAGAGGGGAAGCCATGCTGTTCCTCTCTCTCTTCCTCTGTCCTAAACTGTGGCTTCCACCTGCTCGTTCGTTCTTCAGTGAGAAATTTGAATGAAAGTACCTGTACAGAATGAACATTCATATTGTGTGCTCAGCAACAGGTCAAAGGCCGTTTCTTGAGCACACCTGATGCTCAGGCAGAAGGCTGTTGCCACAGCCACACAAGAGACGGACAGCCCAGTGGTCAAGAGCATTGTTGGGAGCTCAGCCTTCCCACCTTTGAGTATTTTTCCTCCAGTGTTAACCCCTTCTGAGACTTCAGGCCCATTCATTGACCTCTTCAAACCTCCATTCCTTTATCTTCAAAAGGGAGATTATAACAGTCTTCGTCACACTTTGTGGAAGGATCACACAATACCTTTAGAATGTGCTGTCTTTACACACCCCCTTTACCATCACTACCATCACCAACCCCAATCACCTAAGCATAAGCCAGAGTGATCTTTATAAAACCAAAATTGGGTTCTATTTGGAGTGTAATAGAAAGTATATCTCACTTAATCCAACCTACTTCACTCCCTCAGTTGACCACATTCTAGTTACACTGGCCTTCTGAAAGCTCGTCAAGCTACAACAAACTCTTTCTACCACAGGCCATTTGCACATACCCCCCTCCACCTCCTAGAATCACTCTTCTTTTACTCTGCATGGTAACACTTTCATCCTTTAGATTTCCTTAAATATCTCCTCAGTGACATCTTTCCTACCTAGTCTGCCTAATGCAATTCTTTGCTTCTTCCCTCCCCAAATACTCTTTTTTATATTTTAAAGTTTTATTTGTTATTAGCATATTCATTCTTTCAAATCATGATATTTCTTTAGGCCCTTTGCCTGGCCTATCACTTCCCACACCCCTTCCCCCCCTCCTTCCCATCTCTCCTTCTGAAAGTTCCACTTACTGTTATTGTCTTTTCTTTCTTTCCTTCATTCCTTCTTCTTCCCTCCTTCCCTCTCAACAACCCCCCCCCCCTCCTTCCTAGCAGCTAGTTATGAGTGAGAACATGTAATATTTCTGTTTCTTTGTCTGGCTTATTTCACTTTCTTGCTTCTTGACTAAGCAGGTATAACAAAGTCACCCAGAATTCAGAGGCTCACTCAGAATAGAAATGTATTTCTCTGTCACGTAACAATCCATAAGTAGGCAGCAGTCTAGCGGTACATAGCCCATGCTGAAAGCCAGTTCCTTCCTCCTTGATTCTCTATCTCTGTCTTAGTCTGCTTGGACTGCTATAACAACATGCCATAGACTGGGTGGCTTAGAACAATAGACATTTATTTTTCACAGTTCTGGGGGCTGGAAGTCTAAGATCGCAGTGCCAGCAGATTCAGTTCCTGGTGAGGGTTTGCTTCGTGGTTCATAGGAAACTGCCTTTTTTGCTGTGTCCTCACTAATCCTGTTCACCATGGCTCAACCCTCATGACCTCATCATCTCCCAGAGTCCCCACCTCCAAATACCATGACATTGGTGATTAGGTTTCAACATATGGATTTGGAGAGGACACAACATTCAGTCTATAGCAACCATCTACAAGGTGCTAACTCCGTTCACAAGGTTGAAGCTGGTTTCCTAATCCATGGAAAGGGCAGAGAAAGGAAGAGTTTCCTCTAAACCACATGACTTAGGAAATATGCACGTTACTTCTGCTCCCACCCCATTAACCAGAACGGGGTCACAGAGCCAAGGCCAACTGCAAGGAAGCCTATGAGCATAGTCTCTAACCTCAGGGAGGATTCCTGCTCAAAGGAAAAATGAACGTGTATACTGGAAAGTGATTACCAATTTCTGCCATATGCCCTACTCCTATTTATTTTCTATCCAACTCTCTGTTTATCTGACCAATTTGCAAATGTCGTGGCTGCCTGCAGAACTTCAAGCTCCATGAGGATAGAAACCAAGTCAAGCTGGTATGCCCCCACACCAAGACCTGGTTTGTTTGTTTCTTATATCTTTTCTTTCCTTTTTTAAAGTTTTATATTGCTTCTATACATTCTTTTCTTTTAACGGCTTTATTGACACATAATTCACAAAGCATATAATTCGTCCATTTAAGTGATTTTTAGTATATGTGCAGGATCGTGCGGCCATCATGATGATCTGATTTTGGAATTTTTTTACCCTCACAAAGCCCTGTACCCATTAGCTGTCACCATACATTCTCAAGGTAAAGACTCTCTCCAAGGATTTTTCTAAATACATATTGCTACTTAGTGGACTTTATCATTTTGTCTTGGTGCCCGGAGCAAACAAATAAAATCCCACTGTCTGCAGGTAGTAATGATCTCGCTTTGCTTCTACCACAGACATCTGAGAAGGCTATGGTTGTAGCTCCTATTTTACAGATGAGAACACTCAAGTCTAGCTCCCCCTCACTAGGTGTCTGAGACTTGTTAACCCACCTGCTCAATACAAATCTGTCCAACTGCTCAGCTTCAGCTTAGCAAAAAATGCAAATCCATACCTCTTAGAAAATGCTGGCTTCACAGGGCTTCTTTTAGCCTGGGTGCCCAACCTGTTACATAAACAATATTTGTTTGTAAAGTGAGCCATTACAACCTGCTGTCTGATCTGCCCACCAGCTACCTCCACACCAGGCATTCTGCCTGTGCCACCATTTTCCCCAAAGGGACATAAATATCCGCACCAACACTCAAAAGAACTGGACATCTTCACACAGAAGAATTTTTCTGTTTCTTAAACTGTTTCCCAGCTTGTTCTCACAGTTGGCAAGGTGCCTCTGTGGAATCACTTGATATTCTGACTTTTCTTACAGTAAACTCTGCAAACAACCAGAAGCCCAGATACCCTCTCTAACGATGTGGGTTCTGGGTACGTGGAAATATGAGGACATTCAGGGTTCTGGTTTCTCACAGAAGGTCCTCACAGTTTGGATCTAATTGCTCTATTTTAATATAGCCACTTCGTGTTTCAAAATGAAAATAAAAATTGTTTAAAGTATCTATCTCATACTTCCCGGTCTTCACCCCAAGCCACTAAGTTGCCAAATGTTGCTGTCTGCACTTTCTCTCCTTTCCAAATGGTCTTTTTTTTAAGGGAACAATGGTCTTTCTTTCCAGACACCTTGCGGGAAGGATGGAAGGAGCCAAGTGAGGTTGGTGAGGGCCTGAGCTGCCCTGGAGGCTCAGGCTGAGTGGCAGGATGGTGAGAGGGCCTGGGAGGAGAGCTGTGCAGACCCGCTCCTGTAGACTTTGATGTTTTGAAGGCACGTGGAAGGCAGCCAGGGAAATTCAGATACACTTACCCAGTAAGTGATTATTCAGCTGCATTTCAGAAAGACACAGCTTGGACAGAGCTGACAGCTATTGTTTCCTTTCACTGCCTTTAGAGCTGGGAGCCAAGGTAATGTGGGGCAGAGATGCAGCCTAAGGCAGGCCGGAGGTAAGAAGTCATCCAGCGGGAAGCTGTTGTTCAGGTACCTGTAAACCTCCTCTTTGCATCCAGCCTGAGATGGGCACTGATGTGAAATAAAAACTAAGAAGAAAAAGACAGAGCCATTGATGAATGAGTGGAGAAGGAGGAAAAATGAGTGCAGACTCTATGGACAAATGGAATTTCTGTGGGTTTAATGATTTTTCAATTCTTTGTGGGGTAGACAATATGAATACCCTGTAGTTCAGTGTGTGCACAAATATTTTAAGATAATGAATATTAATGCTGATCCACCATGCTTTTATTCCCTTGCATGTTGACTTTTACTTAATTTATATATATATATATAAATTATATATAAATTATTATATATAAATTATAATTAAATATATATATATATATATATTACTGAAAGATCTTATTATACCACTGTTTCTCTCAATGCAATTTTCTTGTTATTTTATTGGCAGATGAACAAATGACCATGATAATTTTTGGTTGTTTTTCATGAGTGTAATGAGCTAACACTTGGGCTAGGAGGGAAGCCTTAGAGATCTTCTGAGACAGTGATTTTAACTCAGTTTGCATGAGTATTGGTGGAGAGGTAGAAAATAGGAGGTACAGAGCAGATTTTCTCAGGGAAAATTCATGTATACACTTCAAAGATTTTAAAATTATCCTGCTGCTCAGATTTAATGTCAATCTATTTGGAAATTTCAAGGGATAGAGGTATTTGTCTTATTAAAAAGGAAGTAATGTTGACTCAGTAACAACTTCTCATTTACAAACAGGTAAACTGATACCCAAAGTGACAGACACAAGGCAACCCAGCTAGTGGAAGCGGCAGACCCAAGACTTGAAACCAGTTACTCTGATTCCAAACTCAACCCCCCTTTCCTGATATTCGTGTATTCACTGGGTACAAGTACATGCTTTGGTGTCTGTCCTAATTGTCTTTCCACTAAAGAGAGGGAAACAAGGGTCTTGTGAATGGCAGTCAGTGTGTTTCTAGAGGGAACAAGTGCTCAACAGATGCTGTTAGTTTGTGCCAATAATTGTGCTGAGCATTACAAACATCATCTCATTTAAAACTCACAACTATGCTACAAGTTGGGTACTATAATTACTCCCATTTTGCAGTGAGAAAATGGGTGCTGAGAGAGGTTCAGCATCTTGCACAAAGTCACACACGTGGTTAGCACGTGGTTCACTCAGGATTAGAATCTGACTGTAGGACCCACATTCCTGACTGCTGAAATATGTAAATATCTATGATCACAACTGGTTTTATTCTCAAACAAGGCAGATGCTGGGTTAGGGAGATTTTGAGTAGAGTTTGTCCAGTTTTCCTTCTCAGTGTTCTAACAACATCATGGACTGCTTGAGCATGTGGTAAGCTGAACATCACAGAGGGTAACCAAGCGGGTCATAGAATATCCACTGGAAAGATGCCTGCAATTCAGGGTGAAGCTATTGGCTTTGGCAACCCTAAGGTCTTCCCAATATTGGGTGTCTATATTCCCATGACCTGCTTTCCATACCTTGTTTCTTGGTTTCTGATCCTCTATTTTTGGCTTTTCTCTCTCAGACTGTGGTATCTGTTAGGGCTACCCAGGTATACATGGTCTTGACCATACTGCTAAGCTGCCTTCACAGAAGAATAGGTAGGAATTCTGGGAAGAAGGATTTCTGAGACTTTAGTGCTTCTTGTTCTCATCCCAGTGAATCAGGCAATAATCAGAATTCAAAGAGCAAAGCTTTTGCTTGAGTCCCGGCTGGTACAATAAAGTGACCTGAACTTGTTATAGGATGTTGTGACCAGACGTACGAAAGTAATACATCTTTGCTTGAAAGCTGCCTGCCACACAGAAACCTAGCAGGATGCTGGGAGCACATATTATTTGAACAGAAAAGGACTTGATTATCAAATGAAAGGCATCTTCATTTTGACACATGGGGAAATCAGAGAGGGCAAGCAAATTGCTCTATGTCACACAGCAAGTTGGTGGTAAAGTCAGCACTAAAACTTTGGGACACCTCTGAGATCTACCTGAAGGATTCTTCCATCATCCATTTATGCATCCATCCAGTAAAGTGTCTTCTTTGCCTTTGTCTGTGCTAGATGCTGGAGATTCAAAGATGAAGACTTCCCAGTCTCCATATTTTGGGAGCTAATGGTCTAGGGAGGGAAAGAGGCATGTATCTAACAATTACAGTAATTTGATAAGCCCTATGATAGAGACATAGATTTTTAATAGAAACACAGAGAAGTGATTAAATTTCTGGGAAAGGTATCGTGGAAGGAATTAGGTTTGGACTAAACCTAGTGGGATAAGTAAGAGTTTGCTGGTTGACCTAGCAAGAGAGAGAGGCAATTTAGAAAAATGTGAGAGGCCACGTGGAGATGTGGAGATGAGAGAGGAAGCCTTCACCTCACAGAGAAGAGAAAAGCTGAAAAAGTAGAAACATTGGCTACTTCAGAACAACATTAGGGATGTGGGCATCTTCAGGAAAACTTTTATACAGAGGAATCTATGGAAATGTGGTCAATCTGGAATCAGTGTCTTAAAACAGCCTAAAATATCTAAGAACCTATTTATCTAACTGGCCCTACCTTGTCTCACATCAGTTTGATCTTTTCACATGATTGCTTGGCTTCAAGAAGACAGTAAGAAGCCAAAGGAGGAGAAAGACTGGGAGAAGGTAGCATTTTCTCTACATATTCCTCTGTGGAGGCAGCTTTAGGGTGTGGTTAAAGTCATGCAAAACTTAATGACACCAAGAGACAGCACCATCTGAGAGCACAAGTGGGAAAGCCAACACTAGTGTCTCAAAAGTGAAAATCAGGATGCAGAAGGTCAGTCTCATGAACCACAGGGGTTCACACCAAAAGTTTGCAATGTTAGTGATGCCATCTGAAGATCTAAAAGTCCTATTTTTTGGTTGAGCCCATCTTTATATATCTAAAAGGCTCATTTCAAGGGTGGCCAAAGATTGCCATGACTGAAAAATGTGCTGTCTGCAGATAGAGTGGTAACAAAATGAGTGGCTTACCGCCCACTCCCAAGAAGACCCCAGATCTCAAAGAACTGAAAAAGTGAAATGATCTGTCCATCAAAGCTGTGGCATGATGTCAACAAAGCCAGAACAAGAAGTGTGCCATTCCAGAAGGTGTCACATGTCTCTTTGAGGAGAGAGTGACTGAATTTCCTTTCTCTTCAGTGTCCACCTCTGCCTAGACATGCTTCACTTTCATTTCAGGTCAGCTGGGGAGAGTAGTTTTGCTTAATTCAAGATTTGGCACAGACCACCAGACTGGAATAAATTTTGAAAGATCCAAAAAGTGGGGTCTGGAATGACTAGCCAAAGTTATTGAACTTTTGTTCCAAAAACAGTCAGTGGCTACTCAAAAAGTGTTAGGAAGTCTATACTGCCTATAATCATTTGGTGCATGTAAGAAGCTAGGCAGCTCCTAATTTTAAATAAAGATATGCTGTGGTGGATAACTGTATGTATCAACTTGGCTGGGCCACAGTACCCAGATATTTGGTAAAATATTATTCTGGGTGTTTCTGTGAAGGTGCTTTTTGGCTGAAATTAACATTTAATTTGGTGGACTTTGGTAAAGCAGATTGCCCTCCATAATGTGCATGGGCCTCATCCAATCAGTTGAAGCTTTAAATAGAACAAAGATTGACCTCCCCTGAGCAAGAAGGAATGCTGCCGGCAGATGGCCTTTAACTCCTCCTTGTTCTCCAGCCTGATGGCCTACTCTGCAGATTTTGGATTTACTAAGTGTCCACAATTCTGTGAGTCACTTTCTTAAAATCAATCAATCAATCTCCTGTTGGTTCTGTTCTGAAGAACCCTGACTGATACACTCACACACGCGCACAGTCATACTAGGAGTCTACTATATATCAGGTAAATGCCATTACACTCATTTAATCCTCATAAGCACTTCCCAATCGTGCTATTATTATCTCCATTTTACAGGCAAGAGAATTAAGGCTCAAAAAGTTTAGATAACTTGATCGACATCTCACAGCTTGTAAGAAACAGAGCTAGGACTTGAACTCAAGTCTGTCTGACCAAGAGATTGTGCTCAGTTCCCAAAGTGATGACAAGTAACTAGACAAAATGAAACAAATTAAGTGGCAGAACATGTGAAGGGAGAGGATCCACAAGTGCAGAATCATCTTCCAATAAACATCACCGGTGAAATCATTTACAATTGGAAAAGACAGGCTGCTGGAAGACACAGGGCTGCCTGGCAAAAGCCAGCACACCCCAGATCACTGCCTCTCTTTGTCTCTTCCCATTCCCCATGCTGCTTTGACGGATTTTAGCTGATTCTGGACGTGCCCTGGAGAGAGAGAAAAGTCATGGCAGCCTAAAAGAAGGACAATTAGGTTTCACATTAGCTTCTCTTATGAATTCATCATCAACTGTTTCTCTGTGTTGCAATATTTTAGAAAATAACCCCAGACAGATTTCTGGAATACATGGGACTTGCAGCTTTTCTAATGAAGGACATTCCACTGAGAACAAGCTTAAATATTGACTTATCAGAGGAAGTGCGTTCTCAGGGTAATGCCAATGGATACTGGAAGTTTAATCTCAGCTCTGCAATTTTAATCTGGATGGACATGGATATGGGGCAGTTCCCCAAGTTTCTGCCCAGATCTCCGATGTCTAGCTTGAATAAGAATGGAAAATAACCATTAATCAGCCCCACTTCCTTCAGTTTTTCTTTCCCTCTTTGTGTTGTTTTCTTTTCCCTTCCCCCCAGCACACTTTGCTACCAACATGACTGGAAAACCTTCATCCAGCCTCGATGGGCTCTGACTTTGACCATTCTTCTGCTTAGAAACGATCAACTCAGAGTGACTGAGAATGAGGTCATGGAAGCATCTTTGTATCTAGAGACAAGCATTCAATTGTTTCAGCATTTCATTTACATGCCCCCTCCGTTCTCCATTAGCTTAGATAATCCACTGCTGACCAAACCATGATCCCCTTGCTCTCCATAGGGTGAGCATTTATTTCCAGCATCCCCCAGATTTTCCAGTGATGTGTTTGCATCCCACAAGTGTCTCAGTGTTCTCCAAGTATGATTGTTTTGTTTTTATTTCTCCCTTTGTATAGTCTTTAAGTAGTCCCTGATGGTGTGTGTATGTGATTTCATATCACGAAAATGGTGTAGCCATGGCAGTCAGGCATTAAATTGTATCATAAATCAACCACAGTGTGGGGAAATGATAACAAGTGTGATTTATAGGCTATTTCAGCTCTGATTTCCATATAGTTATTCTCTGATTCACAATTATTCCTTAGGGGAATGAAAAGTAAAAGAAAGTATAGTGTGGGTGGTAGGTTCCCTCCCCGGAAATTTATGATAGTCATCATCTTCGTATAGGAAAACAGATATTTATGCTTTCCAATAGATGAGCATTATCCATGGCAACGGGGAAACCATCAGGCCTGGGAGAAGTGAGTCAACTAAAGATCATTTTTCCCTTGACTTGGGCAAAACAAGACTGATTTTACATAGAGACCAACAGAATTAGAAAATTGCCAATAATTTATAGTAAATCCCCAAAATGAAGCTAAACTATAAATATACATATATTAAGTAGATACATTTTGATAATTAAATGTGTTGACATTAGGTAGAGGCAGAAAATGTGATCAATTTTACCAAAAGCCTCATCTTTTTATACATATAAGATTTTTGACCCACCTGCCTTAGTTAAGGTGAAATATATATATGTCTTCCAAACCAGGACCTTTTTGAGAGCAAAAAGAAGATCTTTGAATAATACCAGCAGCAGGGGAAGCTCCTGGCAAACTGGATCATATTGTGACCCTTATCACACTCATGGTGATCACTCTATCGTGTCTGCTTCATCAGTGGATCTTTAATAGGAGGGACTAATATGTCTCGGTTGTCTTTATTGACAGCCAGTTTTATTCTCTGCTAGGGGCTAAGAATATGTATGGAATGAATGACACATTGATGTTTAAAGTAAATTCACCAAGGTGCCTGGTATAAGATAAGCACTCAATAAATTTGTTAATAATTATATTTTCAATATAAAAATGGGTATAATCTATTATGGTTTAGATGATCAATATGTTTTGCAGATGCTCAACATCATTGGTTTCTGAGACACTTTAAATTTTTTTATCATTATTTTTTTACTGGACTTCTTTTTGTGCTTTTCAAATGTAATCTTACCCAGAACCCTAATATGTAAAACACATAAAAGCAACTAAGTATTTGCAACTTGGCAGAAATCTCCTCAGCATTCAGAACCCCTAAAGCACAACTTCAGATCCAAATTCTTCACTTGGAGCAAAATCCAAACTCTACAACTCTAAATAAACCTTGATTAAAATGTTAACACATCAACTGAACATAATTTGGAGAAAGAATCCCAATATTTTCAGCAAGTTCAGAAGTGTATTAAGGGAAAAGGAAGAGGAAAAATTTGGCATTTACTAGGTTTTTGGTTTTCTTTAAAGCTCAATGTATATGACATAGCAAGTTGAGTGCTCAGTGGTCCCTCTGGCTGATCTTCACGGGCAGAACAACAGAGAGAGAAAAAGACCACTGCTAATTGTTTCACTTATCTTTAAACTCTTTCAGACCCAAAAAACATTCCGTGGAAAACAGAGATTTCTGAATGTGCTCTGTGATATTCCTCTTAACCTTTTTCTTCCATCTGGATCACCAAGTCCTTGCTTTGACTCTTTAAGCCTGTGTTGATAGCAATTGTTTCTTGTAATATTTGCTGAAATATAAGTAGGTTCTTCCATTTCATTGTGATTTCAGAAGATTCCACAGAATGTTCCTATTAAGAATTGTGAGGATTGGAGCAAAGATTTGGATTTGACTCCTTCTAGCAGAAGTTTCTTTCCCAAGTTCCACAAAACTAGAGTTGTCTGCAGCGAGTCTGTGCCAACAACACAGCAGGGCCACATCCAGAAGCTTGCCAGGTCCCATGCTCCAGGAGACAGCTGGCCAGTGACTAGGCCACACTGGGGCTTAGCTCCCATACCACATACTCTTTTCTGCCTCAATGGATCTTGGAACATCAATGTATTAGTTATCTCTTGCTGCATAAAAAATTATTGCAAATTTAGTGACTTAAAACAATGCACATTTACCTCACAGTTTCTGTGAATCACGAATCAGGCACAGCTTGACTGGACCTCTGCTTTAGGGTCCCTCACAAGGCTGTAATCAAGGTGCCAGTCAGGGCTGAGATCTCATCTGACAGTTTAAATGCAGAAGCATTGGCTTCCAAGTCATGTGATTGTTGGAAGAAAAGTCAGAGAAAGAGAGAGAGACTGCAAGAAAGAACTCACAGTCTTTTAGGACCTAATCTTGGAAGTGATATCCCACCACCATATTCTGTTGGTTGGAAGCAGGTCACAGGTCCTGCCCATACTTGATAGGAGACGATTACACAAGGGTGTGAGTACCAGGAGATGGAACCACAGGAGCCCGTCCACGAGTCCACCTGCCACAATCACTGTTTGCTGTTAGGGACTTACTTGAGGCAGAGGATGAATTAGAGGTCAACACTTGCTCAAACAAGGCATTCAAGTCCTATATGTCCCAACTGCTCTTAGCCTCCTCACATACCACTCCCCCATGCAAGCTTTTTCTGCCTTCTGTGAGCACACCACGTCTGCAGAGCCTCAGGGCCTTTGTGCCTGCCCTTCTTTCTACCTAGAAAGTTCTTCTCTTAGCTGTACCTACCTGTGGTACTTTCTCAACCTTTAGGCCCTGTCTAAATGCTGCCTTTTCTTGAGGCCTATCGGAATACCTACTGAATCCTTATTTATTGAGCCCCTACTATGTGTTAGGCATCGTCTGGGACCTCCAAAAAA
>NW_007728423.1:172615-173344 GCF_000696425.1 Galeopterus variegatus | reverse complement strand
GCTCTTAAAGAGCCTTCCCCAAATCCCTAGCAACTTAAGCAGCTGCACGCACTGTACCTCCATAACCCTGGGTACACAACTTGAATAGCACGTGCGGCACGTGTTGTAATTGTGAATGTGACTCTTCTGTTAAACCGCAAGCTCCTTGGTGGCAGGATATGTCTTCTTCGTTGCTGTCTCCTCAGTCCAGGGCTGGCACCCAGCAGTTTCTCAGTGACACTTGGGAAGAGGACGTAAGAGAGAGCAATCTCCAGGCAGCAGGGAGGCTCTTCTCTAACACTTGAGTTGTGCCTAACTCACCTTGATCTTTCCTTTCAGCTCATGAAAAAGCCCACTGAACTCCTGGCTGCCTGATTCTCAGCAGGAATGTTTGCCATACCCGGCCATCCTACATGTGGTGAAAGGTTCCAACATGCCCACCCAGATATTAGAAACCCAAACACCCCCTCACTCTTCAGAGAGTTTAGTATGGTCTTTAACCCCAGTCTGAATAGGTTACATCTGTCTTCAAAAGAACTTAAATTCCAACATGAGAGTCAGGGAGGAAAATACTGTCTTCACATTTAGAAGGCAGGTTCCCAAAGAGGGAATTTTTCTGTCTGGTTAGGATGGCTTCCTTACTGTTAGGACACCCGGGCTGACACTTTCTCACCTTGTCCTCAGTGTTCTTAAAGGACTCGCTTGATTGCCAAGGTTCTCTGAGGTCTTTAAAGCACAAACTTACATTAT
>NW_007728423.1:170284-171838 GCF_000696425.1 Galeopterus variegatus | reverse complement strand
ATAACATTTTATATGCAACCTCCAATGTATTTCATTGAATACATACCTTGAAGACATACCTTTTCTAATAAAATTTAATATTTTTAAGAAAGTCTCACTCTACAATGATTTCTGTCCTTTTAACTTAGCCCCTAATATTGAGGCTGATAATAAAAGTAATGATAACAACTACAATTTTGAGCATTTATTACATGCCAAGAACAAGACTAGGTGCTTTCCATTGCAATCATGCTCAGTTTTTTCCATTTTATTCTCTAAAGCCATCTGAGGATGATATTGCTAACACAGTTTGCAAATGAGAACACTTAGGCTCAAAGAAGTGTCTGAGGGCAGATGGAGAAGATGGAAATTTGGGGGGAACCAGGAGGAGGCCTTAATTCCTAGCTGACTATTCATATGAGACCACCATCAGATTTCCTACCCCGTCCTGTCTCCTGACATTCAATCCTTGAGAATAGAGCCTTTTGTTTCCCAATGAGAAATAAAGTAAGTTTAGCTGAGGCTGCAGAATCAGTAACTTACAATCACACTAAGATACAAACGACCGATAATTGTATCTTTTTTGAGAACAGGTTTCAATAAAAAAAAGGGTGAGAGAAAGGATGAAAGATGGGTAGGAAGTCAAATCAAGGAACCTAGATGACCAGAGAGGAAGGAACGGATCATCTCTCCTCCTTTAGAAAATGACCAAGATGATTAAGGTTTTTGGAATGAAAATAGGACTACATCAATAATTATGACAAATTCTCCTGTAATTTTGGCCTGTTTGTTCATTCTTGCATTCATTCACAGCAAGTGTTGTGTCTATGTTGTGTCTGTCCATTGTATAGAATAAAATGCCGAGTCTAAACAAATATCCCTCAACATCTTAGATGGAAATTTTCAAGAAGTAAAATGTTTCAATAAGTCACCAATGACATTTTGTTTCCGTATTTATGGCTTTAAAAAAATATTTCTTATGTTATCCAATAAAGAAGAACGAGCCCATGTAAATAATTCTTTCACAATGTTGCAGAGCCTCAGGGTAGACACCTGTAGGCATCTCTAACCCTCACATCCTTTCTCACTGAGTAACCGAGGCCACTTGAGCCCACTTCAGGATCTAGGACCACTCCAGAGCCACTGAAAACGGGGTTGAGGAGTCTTCGGCCTAATACTTTATAATCTGACTCTGCTTAAAGGCCTTGATCAGAAAATGAGGTTTCTGCCTGGCCCTGGCACCCCGCGCCTAGTGCCTGGTCCTGTTGTGATGGAGACACGGCCCCCTTAGGGTTGGTACCATTCCCTCTGCTTTTCCTTTCCCTCCTCTTTGCAGTGGGTCCTCCCACTTGTTGCCGAGGCTTTCCACTGCCCAGGGTCTGCTTGTATTTCTTGGTATTTCGTCCTCTCCCGAAAAAACATGGTGATGTAAAATCCATCATCTCATCTCCTGCTGTCCTTGACAAGAGAGTGGAGAAACACCCTGGCCTCCAAGCTGCCTTGTATGTATCTCCTACACAAAAATTAAACTTTCTTCCTGAAGTATAAAAGAAAAGCTTGTAGTTAATAAAAGCT
>NW_007728423.1:157675-168833 GCF_000696425.1 Galeopterus variegatus | reverse complement strand
CCAGCCTCCACCCTGGGGCCCTCTACACAGACACATGGGACCCCAAGTGTGTGTCCCTTCCTCAGCTGACCCACAGCAAGAACATGATCCCATGCCAATTCAGACTATAAATATAGGCTCCATTCTTACAGCACGTCTTATGTGCCAGACTTATTTCACCCTGTGAGGTAGGTATTCTTATCCCCATTTCACAGATAAAAAAGTTGAGGCTCAGGGCTCAGAGGTCACTTGACCAAGGTTTTGTAATGAATCAGAAGCAGATCAAAGTTTTAGAACCAGTACTCCTGACTACACCAAGTTCCAAGGACCAGGTTCTTCCCTCTATAGTCCTGACTCTGCATTAAAAGCAGAAAGAGAGTTGAGAGAAGGGGAAGAGAGCAGAGTGGCATGGGGGCGGTTTCTAAGCCACTACTAGTGCTTTGTGATTTTAACAAATGACAGACAGTGTAGTACTGTTGGGGCACAATTTTCCATGAGTCTTACACATTTCCGCTCATCTTGCATGCATCTTGAGTGCCTTTGTTCTGCACTGTCTTTTTAAGAACGTATAACAAAGACTTGGAAGGTAGACATAGTATCTCCCTCTGGAGCAATGGGCAGAGATGCTTATGGTCCAGTTTAAAGGATTCAGTTTCCATAAGCTTGTAGTTCTTCATCTGATATACCCTACAACCATGCATGTGTCACCCGGTCCTCTCTGCAGTGCCCTGTGGGAGATGGGACAGGGGAGTTGGCACAAACATGAAGCTCCTGCTACTTGCTGTGCCAGGAGTTAATAAAGTCCTTTGTCACTGACCCAGGAATCTCATGCTTTCTACCAACATCCCCGAAACCTGGGAGACTACATTGTTAGCTTGCAAGCAGAGTAAAATCTCAGACCCCAGCTCAGGAGGCTTCCTGGGTAAGCAGGAAATGATCAGAGAACTCCAGATGACCATCCTCCTACTTGTCTTTTGGTACCGAAACAAAGTCCAGCTGCCCTAGCATGCCACACCAGGGTGTTTAGGTATCTGCACATCCTTGGGCAGTGCATCCAAGAGAATGTCTTGGACAGCTAACAAGCCATTCTCACCAGGCCCTCATTGCTGAATAAACACCACCGTTCCCTACATTTTGCTGCAGATCTCTACAATGAAGGCACAGGGCTAGAGTCGTAACATTTGACCTAAGAATGGCAGACACTTCCAAAAGCCTCATGTCCATTATTTCACTGAATATTGACAATAATGCCATAAATAAATTATTGCTCTCAAAAAGGTAAATAAATCCTGCAGGCCGTGGAGCTGGTGCCCATCATTACCTCCCCTGGGAAACCTAAGCCTTCTCCTGCTCCCCATGATACCATCGCTATTCTTGAAACATATGCCTTCATTTCTTTAAAACAATTCTTTAGACAAAGATCTTTTTGCTAGTAAGAAGAGGCAATCACCACTCAGGGTGAAAAGAAAGAAAAAAACACCCTTGTTTAGTTAATGAAGAACACTTGTTCAAGCAAAGAGGCCCTCTGGAGTGAATGAAACTTTATTTTTTTCCTTAATTATCTGAAGTCCATGTTGGGGTAATCCAAACCTCCCCACAGAGAGGATGCAGTCTGCATAACCCCATTTTCCCCCTTTTTCCAATTGCAGGAGATATGAGGACCTAGGAGTGACCCAGCTCACCCATTCTTTTGGAACGAAGGATGACATGATGCCAATAAGCTTCAGCAGGGAGAATGCCTTTTGCTGGGCCAAGAGATATAACTGATTCCTCAGTTCATGCTACAGTCAGGACTGAGGCCATGCTGCAAACATGAGCCTGCCCATTGTTTATGTGGCTGCTAGCACAGTGTGACTGTCATTCTCCCTGGTGTCTTGGTTTCTGACAAAGTCCACTTTNCTGCTAGCACAGTGTGACTGTCATTCTCCCTGGTGTCTTGGTTTCTGACAAAGTCCACTTTAGGTAAACAACACTGCGCAGCCCTTCTGGAAGAGTGGATGGATAGATCGTGATCAGCTGTGAGGTACTTTGCACATAATGAGCTTGCACATAAAGACTGTTATTAGTTTCCTAGGGCTGCCCTAACAAACTGCAAGGAACTGGGGTACTTTAAACAACAGAAATGTATTCCCTCACAGTTCTGGAAGTCTAGAATGAAGGTGTCAGCAGAACCGTGCTTTCTCTCTCAGCTTCTGGTGGTCGAGGCAATCCTTGGCGCTGCCTGCTTTGCTCCTGCATAATTCTAATCTCTGCCTCCGTCAACAGAGAGGATGCAGTCTGCATAACCCCATTTTCCCCCTTTTTCCAATTGCAGGAGATATGAGGACCTAGGAGTGACCCAGCTCACCCATTCTTTTGGAACGAAGGATGACATGATGCCAATAAGCTTCAGCAGGGAGAATGCCTTTTGCTGGGCCAAGAGATATAACTGATTCCTCAGTTCATGCTACAGTCAGGACTGAGGCCATGCTGCAAACATGAGCCTGCCCATTGTTTATGTGGCTGCTAGCACAGTGTGACTGTCATTCTCCCTGGTGTCTTGGTTTCTGACAAAGTCCACTTTAGGTAAACAACACTGCGCAGCCCTTCTGGAAGAGTGGATGGATAGATCGTGATCAGCTGTGAGGTACTTTGCACATAATGAGCTTGCACATAAAGACTGTTATTAGTTTCCTAGGGCTGCCCTAACAAACTGCAAGGAACTGGGGTACTTTAAACAACAGAAATGTATTCCCTCACAGTTCTGGAAGTCTAGAATGAAGGTGTCAGCAGAACCGTGCTTTCTCTCTCAGCTTCTGGTGGTCGAGGCAATCCTTGGCGCTGCCTGCTTTGCTCCTGCATAATTCTAATCTCTGCCTCCGTCAACACGTGGATGTCCTCCTTCTCTGTCTGTCTTCACACTGCAATCTCGTGTGTGTGTATGCGTGTGTGTGTGTGTGTCCTCTTCTTCTTGTAAGGACATCAGTCATATGAGATTCAGAGCCTACCCTACTCCAGTCTGACCTCATCTTAGCTTATATCTCAATTACATCTGCAAAGACCCTATTTCCAAATAAGGTCACAACCACAGGTACTTGGCATGAAGGCTTGAATGTATCTTTTGGGGGGACACAGTTGAGACCATAACAGTTATTAATGATAGAGTGCCTGAGTCCATGAGCAACATAATCACCCTGCATCTACTACAGTAAACAGACAATGGGAATAATGTCATCTTCACGCATTTGCACTCTCTCTTGTCCAAGACACACCAGGCACACGAGCCTCCTTTTGCCCTCTTAAACATGCCAGATCTCTCTGGCCTCCGGGCCTTTGCACTGGCTGCTCCTTCAGCCTAGAACTCACTTCCCAGGCCCTTTTCATGGCTGAGCCCTTGCTCCTTGGGGTCTCTGTTTAAATACTTTCTCCTTCATGAGGTCTTCCGATAGACCCCTTCATTCTTTACCTGAGTAGCTCATTCGTCTCCCTGGTAACACTCAGCATTTGTACATTATCATTAGTTTCTGTGTTTAAGGATCATCACTTCCCACCTTGTGTGTGAACTATATGTGGGCAGGAGTTTTAGTCTATTTTTCTTACTCTCATATGAACCAGCATAAGACCTGGATCATAGCAAAAATTCCATAAATACCTGTTGAATAAATGAGTGTATGAAGGAGAGGGTTTTTTTTTTTTTGAGTCAGAGAAATCAGGATGTACTTATAACCAGCATGCCAAGAATGATCCTTACTGCCAGTAGTCCCTCGTTAGTACATGCCATTTTTTATACCTTATGCATCAGTATTTTGTCCTGCTTAAGCAAATGGGCTTAGGAGTCACACAACTGGGTCCTAGTGCTGGTCTTTCCCCTAGTTCCTGAGTGACTCAACACGTCACTTAACTTCTCTGAGGTTCTGTATGATGTGCATGTGTGGTTCTTACTTCATAATGTATGAATTATTCATTTAACAAACATTTATTGAATGTCTGGTTAGGAGCCATGATAAAATAAGACAAGGCATATGAGGTGCTTAGCAAGGTTTATGGCATGCAGAAGTGTTGGGTAAGTGGCATGTAGCTCAACTCAGTACCTAATATGTGAAATCAGAGCAAATTCGACTGAATACCTAATATGTGATAACAAAGCACAGGAAGAGACCACATGTCCTCAGCAGCCTTTCTTGCTCAGGGTGCCCCGCTCTGCACTCTGTGACCAAAAACGTTTCTGCTGGCAGCTGGAGGACTGAGAAGGGATATTACCCAAGTGTACCATCATCTGTCACCATTCTGTGGAAGGGTAGTGGGGGTAGAAAGGCTGGCATCTCACACTCCACAGGTACCAATTCTATTAGTCAAAGGTAAGCACTGGGAAGGTGTAATGAAAGGTAGCAGGGAACAGGCTTCAGAGTCANGGCCTCCGGGCCTTTGCACTGGCTGCTCCTTCAGCCTAGAACTCACTTCCCAGGCCCTTTTTCATGGCTGAGTCCTTGCTCCTTGGGGTCTTTGTTTAAATACTTTCTCCTTCATGAGGTCTTCCGATAGGCCCCTTCATTCTTTACCTGAGTAGCTCATTCGTCTCCCTGGTAACACTCAGCATTTGTACATTATCATTAGTTTCTGTGTTTAAGGATCATCACCTCCCACCTTGTGCTCAGCATTTGTACATTATCATTAGTTTCTGTGTTTAAGGATCATCACTTCCCACCTTGTGTGTGAACTATATGTGGGCAGGAGTTTTAGTCTATTTTTCTTACTCTCATATGAACCAGCATAAGACCTGGATCATAGCAAAAATTCCATAAATACCTGTTGAATAAATGAGTGTATGAAGGAGAGGGTATTTTTTTTGTGTGTGTGTGTGTCAGAGAAATCAGGATGTACTTATAACCAGCATGCCGAGAATGATCCTTACTGCCAGTAGTCCCTCGTTAGTACATGCCATTTTTCATACCTTATGCATCAGTATTTTGTCCTGCTTAAGCAAATGGGCTTTGGAGTTGCAGAACTGGGTCCTAGTGCTGGTCTTTCCCCTAGTTCCTGAGTGACTCAACACGTTACTTAACTTCTCTGAGGTTCTGTATGATATGTATGTGTGGTTCTTACTTCATACAATTATTGTATGAATTATTCATTTAACAAACATTTATTGAATGTCTGGTTAGGAGCCATGATAAAATAAGACAAGGCATATGAGGTGCTTAGCAAGGTTTATGGCATGCAGAAGTGTTGGGTAAGTGGCATGTAGCTCAACTCAGTACCTAATATGTGAAATCAGAGCAAATTCGACTGAATACCTAATATGTGATAACAAAGCACAGGAAGAGACCACATGTCCTCAGCAGCCTTTCTTGCTTGGGGTGCCCCGCTCTGCACACTGTGACCAAAAACGTTTCTGCTGGCAGCTGGAGGACTGAGAAGGAATATTATCCAAGTGAAGCATCATCTGTCACCATTCTGTGGAAGGGTAGTGGGGGTAGAAAGGCTGGCATCTCACACTCCACAGGTACCAATTCTATTAGTCAAAGGTAAGCACTGGGAAGGTGTAATGAAAGGTAGCAGGGAACAGGCTTCAGAGTCAACCTTGGGTACGAATCCTGTTTCCACCACTTACATGCAGAGGATAAAGCAAATACCACATCTGAAAAAGTTTCACTTGAGGGTAACACTGAACACCCAGCATGTGCTATAAACTTTGCTAAACATTGCTCTACATTATTGCACATGATTCTCATGCAAATCATTGAGAAAGGCATTAATATCCTTATTTTATAGACGTAGAAAATAAATCCTGGGAGATTAGTTAAATTTCCCAAGGATAACCAGCTACTAAGTGGAGCAGGGGATGAAACCAATCTCTGCCTATGTTCCTTCTGCTCCCAGCCTCCACATCCCTTCCCCATCCAAGATTCCTGGCTGTGGAGTTTTTGAACCATAAACAGGCCAAGTTCTAATGGGGTTGTTCAGTGCATAAATGTCTACATAGCCATTTTTATTCCATCACTTTTTATAGGGGACAGAGTTATTTGAGTTTATTGGCACAGAGGCTTTTCTGAAAAACCACATTAATGAAATATCATTTTATCTTTGGGATGAAAGCAGGAAAACCTTAATGCAGTGAAACTAAACAAGGGTTTCTCAACCTCAGCACTACTGACATTGTGGTTTGGATAATTCTCCATTGCAAGGGCTGTCTTGTGCATTGTAGAATGTTTAGCAGCATCTCTGGCCTGCACCCACATACTAGCTGCATCCTCTTGCCCCATTTGTGACAATGAAACATGTCTAAAGATATTGTCACAGGTTCTTTGGGAACAGGTGGTAAAAATCACCCTGTTGTGAAAAAGTAAACTAAATAAACATGGATTCAAATTTTTAGCTTATGGCTTTTGTGTCTCTGGGACAGTCACACACCCTCCACAAGACTCTGTTCTCTCATGTTTAGAATGTAGATATCAATTACTATCTTGCAAGATACTTGTGAGAATTAGGGAGATAATGTATGTAAAGCACGTCAGTAAATGCTCAATACGTGCAACTTGATTTTTTGAGACTTTGGGTTAGCTTTTGTGATGCCCACATCTGAGGATCCTGTTTTCTACATCCTTGTGCAGAGTGGGGTACACTCTTTACAGCTGTTGCTACCCATCCCAGACAAACAGGTCTTTAATATTTATGAATAACATCTATCTGAGGCCAGTTATGTCATGCCTATTATCTCCTTTTAATCTTTACAAGAGTTCTACAAGGATGGTGGCACCATCACCATTTTAAAAATGAGGAAACAGATTTAGAGGTGTTAAGTAACTTACTCAAGATGACACAGCTAGAAAGTAGGATGCTGGAGAAAATTACGTTAAGTGAAACAACCCAGGCACAGAAAGAGAAATATCTCATGCCCTCACTCATAAGTGGGACCTGAATTAATAAATAAACAAATAAACAATAGAGAGAGAGAAAGACAAAGAAAGAAACAACAATCACAATAACACGTTGAACTTTTAGAAAGAGAGAACAGAACTGCAGTTACTAGAGATGGGAAGGGGGAGGGGGAGAGGGGGAGGGGAAGGGAATTAATGAGAAATTGGTTAATGATTATGTATTGTAATGATGAACAAGCTAACTGTCCTGATTTGACCATCACATATTGTACACAACTACTGATAGTCAACTTTGTACCCCACAGATATGTATAATCAATTATGCTTCAATAAAAAATAAGTTTTAAAAAAGACTCTACATCCTCAGATGTTTTCTAGTATCTTATCCAACAGGCTCCCTGAGTTTTGTACTGAGGACAGACTCTCTTTCATCGAGTTTATAAGGAAAAGTAAGCAGTTGCCTTAAGTATGTTGAATAAGTTTTGCATAGGGACTAGAACGAGGGGTCATGAGAGCCCACAGGAAGCATATTTATCCCATCTGGGAGTTCTAGAAAGCTTGCTAACAGAACATATGTGAAAAGAATCAGGAAGAACAATCTGGAGTTGGCCAAGGAACATCTGGAAGGAGACTGTCCAGACAAAGACACACAGGGCAGAGTTCTGGCCTTGAGAAAGAACATGGCAGAAATAATTGGAAATGGTGGAAGCTAAGAGGGCAGGAAGAGAAGTGAGAGATGGGGTGGAGGCTGGCAGGGGGCAGGAAACCACGAGACGTGCCTGGTTGTGGTGTCCAGAGCTCATCCTTTGGGCCAGGGGACTTCTTGGACACTTCAACTCTCTCCTAGGTCTTACTTCTCACATCTACCCCCTCAAATCACTCTCCAGTGGTTTAACAGGATCTGAAGGGCTCTCCATTTCCTTGTGAAGGCTACGTCTGTGAAGTTGACACTCACACTCTGGCAAGTGGAAATGCCGTCATGGTAGAATTGATCTATGGGTTAGTATGTCCTTTGGAAATTAATAAGGGAGCTGCATTTTATATGGGACCCATGACAAGCCACATGCCACCAGGCTCTTTGCATGAAAGCAGATGTCCCACTCAGCCAACAGAGCAGAGGCCAGGGCTCCTGCAGGCTGAGGGGAAAGGAAAATGAGCATGCCAGTTTGGGAAGCAGGCTTGACACCACTAGGGTGACTCCAGACAGAGACTTCTGAGGCCAGATCTCTGCAGATCTTGGCAGGCCTTCAGGGGCTGTTGCTTCCTGAGGAGGAAGGTTCCTCACGGTACCTCCAGAATGGTAGGGTTTTTCACCATGACCAACAGGCAGGCAGTCTGCCCTCTTCCTCACATTTAAAAATCTTCAAATAAGAAATGTTAATTATACTCAGACTTGAGAAACCTAAACTATGCAACATGGCTGTTCTTTTTTCTTTTTTTTAAGATCAGAGTTTTAATGAATTTTTTTTGATTGACAGTATTGATTGTACATACGTATGGGGTTCATAGTTATATTTCAATATATCTAATGAGCATATTAATCATTGCAAAACTTCATCATTTCTTTGTATTGAGAGAAGAAAGGAGCTCAAATCTGGCTGTTCTAAAATGTGTCTATATAAAGGTAACTGTACTGAAGGCAAGACACATGGAGTTTTCTCTTGTGCCCCCAGCATCTTGTCCATGGTAGGTGCTTTGTGACTGGTGGGGGACAGGAAGTGAAATTGTAATCCCCAAGGTAGCATAAAAAATGTCTTGTCCATCCTTATTTTTCACAGCATCAAACACCACTGATAAAAGTATCGAGTGTCTGAATATCTGTGGATTAGTTATTCCCAAATCATATTATATTGTATATGTTCTCAATTTGAAAAGAACAGAGAAAGTTGGGGAAAAGATTGCCCTGGGGAAAGAGACAGTAAGAAATCAGGAAGTCAGAGAGAACCGTTAGACACACACACGCACTGAAGTCACGTACCATTCAAGTGTAAGGTTTTTAGGTCGCCACAGAAATAACAAATCATTTGTAATATAACATTGCCCCTGATACGTTCCCTTAAGAAGAGAGATGAGAGGTAGGAGTAATGAGGAGTGGGCAAGAGAGGAAGTAAGGTTTTGGAAGGCAGCGTGGGATGACATCAAGGAAGCCAAGGGCTTGGGACATCACTGAATGTCACCGATGAAGGCGCTGGGATGACAATAAGAGGGTGAGGCGGAGTCAAACAGTTCTGTTAGATTATGTTATGCTATTCCAAGAAATGAATTTGAGTAATACCAAAGCAATATAAACTCAGATCCTAGGAGAAGACCTGGAAAAGCTGCAGATTTACCAGCATTTCTCTGCTTCCCCCATAGTGAGGCCAAACTATGCATATCAATAAGTGGTACTATCTTTTCCCTTGAAGACTATTAGAGATATTTTAGACCTTCTGATCCATAATCACACCAGGAGATAAGAAGAAGAGTCTGCAAATTAATGATTTTTATACTGATTTGAACTAAAGCAGGAATCAAGAAGTACTCGGGTATTGTATGTTAATATCTAAGCATTTTGTATTAATGTGCAAGATCAGCCTTCCTTATCAAGTTCTAAGGCCAAGGTCTTTGACCTATGCTTGGACTTGAATGCACAACTAAAAACTGGAAAGCCAGTGGTGTTTCTCTTAGGCCATTTTCCTGAGTCTTGTTCTGGGATCCTGCCTGAGCAAACTTTGGGAGAAGAGATGGATTATTGGAGTTTCCACTGTGTGTTTCTAGTCTCTACTGATAACCATACACAATAAAGTGGGTGTTTGCCTATCTAATAAAAAAAAAAAAACTTCAGAAATTCCTCCAATTAAGAAACAAATATAGTCAAGAAATCATTCCTTTTTTACTGTGTAGAACTGCCATTAAAGGGAAGTTTTGTTTGGCAGACTCTGGGGACTCTAAAATCTACCCGGCCCTCTCATCTGAAAACACACAAGAAGTTTTGCATTAATTTCAGGGTTTTATAGTCCCTTGGAAGTCCATTCATGGACATTCCTCTAGAAAGAAGGGGTTTGCTAAGCAAATTAATTGCATAGAAATGTCTCTTTGAAGTAAGTAAAACCCTTACCTCTAAACTTTTTCTAAATAGTTTTGCTTCTTATGGATGAGTTCCCATTTAGATAAAGTTACTAAGAAGGCTTATGGACTGATGTCAAAAAGATCACCTCTGGGATTTTCATTTTTCATTAAAGTGTCATAAAGAGCACGTCTACAAGGGAAGTTTCATGGAAACCGAAAGGTTGCTCTGGATTCTCCCTGGGTGAACTTGGACAAGACAACTCCCTTTCTCAAGTTGCAGTCTCTTCATCTGTGCACTAAAGAAATTTACTGCATAATCTCTAACGCTCCTTCCAGCACATGAGACAACTAACACTTACATCCCTGACCCTTCAGAAATTCTGACAGGCCTCCCCTGGAGAGAAATCAAGTTAAATTTTGAAGTTTATGTGAACAGAAGAGCAAAATCTTTCTGCAGACAAAGCAAAAATGGACAAAGGCTATGTTCTGATTGGGAGCTGAACATAAACCAGTAGTCTAACTTTGCCTCAGCTTCTGCCTTGAGAATTGAAAGATTTTCCCAAGATAAAAAAAAAATCCTCAGAATTATATGATAGCTGAAAATTAACCATAATAAACTGCAAAGATCTCTCGCAAAACACCCAGAGAAGGCAGGAGTAGGTCTCTGTTCTCCTTTTGGTCCTGTGTTGCCTTCATCACCCCTTCTACTGACTGTTACTTTTTTTGTAACATGAAGCCTGGCCAAAACTGGGTAGGAAGGGAAGAGGAAAAGGTGAATCATCATTTGTTGGTAATTATTACAGGCCAGGAATTGCGCATATGTTATCTCATTTCTCATAGGAGCTCATTTTGAATGATGAGGAAGTGGAGACTCTGATGAAAAGAAGCTTGCATAGAATCACTCAAATAGAGAGTATCATAACAGAGACGTCAGCCCAGGCCTATCAATTCCCAAAACTCATGTGCTTTTCGGTAAGCCAGGCTGCCTCCATGAGGCTCTGATGCGTGCCCTCCACAAAGATGGTTTCTGCATCTGAAAGCTAAGATGACCTGACATTTAACACATGACCCAGATCTGCAAATGTCCAACACTATTCAAAGGCCACAGGTGCTGACTACAAAGGCTAAGACAAGGGATGGCACAGAAAACCGCATTTGGGGGTAACAGACAGTGTCACTCAATGATAAAGCACCATATGTTAGAAAAGAACTCTGAGGGGCCGGCCCGGTGGCGCACTGGATAGTGCGCCGCTTGGGAAGCGCGGTGGCACTCC
>NW_007728423.1:132303-157197 GCF_000696425.1 Galeopterus variegatus | reverse complement strand
AACAGCCTTAAAAAGGAATAAGGTAATGCTTTATAAACGTAATGTTTGAGAATTTTTAACATATATTTTGAATCTTTAGTTCCAGCCATCAGTTCAGGTAACTGGAGCTCAAACCAGCTAGTGAGATTGTAAACTAACCTATAATTCACTTTTGATTGTGTCTGTTTTCATGTGACCACTAAAGAATAAAATAGGAAATAAAAATGAAAGCAGATTCCAGGTACTATTCCATTAGAAAAGCCATATGTTCCCCGATTAGTTAGAGCTCCACACAGGAATTTCTAGTTTTACCCAGGAGGCTGGACCTTCTTTGTTTATTTCAGAGTGGGAACCTCTTTTAGTCTAGCTCATATCTCTTTTTAATGCCTTGTATCCTAACATCAAACTGTAGTAAGAATTTAAGGTTAGGAGTTCCCTGTCATATAGCTAACAAGTGGTGTTATTATTCAAACTGAGGTCTGCTGAACTTAAAAGGTGATGGCTCTTTCCAAAAATGCTACCCTGCCTCCTGCAGCAACAAAGACTAAACATGAGAAATAAAGCTTGAAATTCCACTTGTCTGATTAATACAGAGTGTCTATCTGGAGATTTATGTTTGTTTTTCTACTAAATAAATGGCTACAACATTTCCCCAGCCAAGAATACATTGCGCTAATTAATAACAGCTTTCTTTCAAAGTCTACCGTATAGAAAAAATTCTATCCCCAGGGGCCAATTTCTCATGAAGGCTGTGGACAGACCATCTCAAGAGTTCCTCATTAAGAGACCCTGACAGCAACTGCACATTGACATATCATGGGCCACGCACACCTTAGCAAAGATTAGCATTGGTGAATTGCCCAGTAGAAAATAATATAGAATTGTCAAGCATAAAATAATATGGATGGAATGGAGGAAGAAAGGAAGAGAGGAAGGGAAGAGGGAGGAGGAAGAAAGAGAGGGAAGGAAGGAAGGAGGGAGAGAGGGAGACAGAAATAAGAAGGAAGAGAAAGAAATGTTGAGAGCCTACTAAATTCCAGGCACTTGCTAGGTAACATAGACATTGTTTCATTGAACAACATACAGTTATTAAGTTTTGTGTTCATAATTCACTTTTCAACTACTTTATATTTTTATTTGCTTTTAATTATTTTATTTTATTTTTTACTTTTCAACTACTTGAGATCAAATTTATGAGATATCATTTACATGCAATAAAAAGCAGAGTTTGGTGAGTTTATTCACGTAGGTAAGTCTCACTATAATTATGATACAGAACATTTCCAACATCCTAAAATCTTCCCTTATCCCCCATTGCAGTCAACTCTTAACCCCCAGCTTTAGGCAGTCACTAATTTGATTTCACTCTCTATAAATTTTCCCTTTCTGGACACGTCACATAAATGAAATTGAACAATATATAACCATTTCCATCAGTCTTCTTTTGCTTTGCATAATGCTTTTGAGCCTAACTCATGTTATCACATCTCAATGCTTCATTCCTTTTTTTTCCTTGAATTAATATTGAATGGTATGAATATTCTACATTTTGTTTATCCATTTCATTAATAAATTGTTTCAAGTTTGGAGCTATTATAAATAAAGGTTTTATGAATGTTTATGTACAAGTCTGTGTGTGAACATACACTTTCATTTCTCTTGGGTAAATATCTAGGAGCAGAATTGTTGAGATGTATTGTAAGTACATAGTTAACTTTTCAAGAAATTGCCAAACTGTTTTCGAAATTGTTTGTAGCATTTGGCACTCCCATCAGCAATGTGGGTATTCCAGCGGCTTCACATCTTTACGAACACTTGTTGTCAGTCTTTTTAATCTCAGACATTCAGTAGGTAGGTGCTCATGTCTCATTTGGGTTTTAATTTTCACTCTCCTAATGACTAGTAATGTTGGGCATCTCTTCATATGCCTATTAACCATTCATATATCTTCTTTTGTAAAGTGTCAGCTCAAAATTTGTAAGGTCATTCATCTTCTTATTATTGAGTTGTAAGAGTTTCTAAATATTCTGATCTCCAATCCTTTGTTAGATATGTGTATTCCAATTTTTTCCAAGTTTGTGGCTTACCATTTTCCTTAGTATTTGAATGGTGCCTTTCAAAGAAAAAACATTTTTAATTCTAGTACAGTTTAATTAATCTTTTAAAAAATTTAATGGTTTGTGATTATCCCTCATGTAGTAAACCCTTATTTACCCCCAGGTCACAAAGATTTTCTGTGTTTTATCGTTTTATATTTGAGACTATGATTCTAATTAATTTTTATGTATGGTATGCCGTCGGGGTAAGGATTTTTTTCCATTTGCGTGTACAATAAATGGAGTACCATCATTGTTTTGCAAAAAGGATATCCATTCTCCATTGAATTACCCAAATTCCTTTAGTTGGGTCTATTTCTGAATTCAGCATTCTGTTTAATCAATCTATATGTTTGTATGTCTATCCTTATGCTAATATACTGTCTTGATTAATATGACTTTTTAGTAGTTCTTGAAATAATGTAATGTAAGTCATCCAACTTTGTTCTTTTTCAAAATTACTTTGGCTACTATGGGTACTTATACAAGGGTACTTCAAAAGGTTTGTGGAAAAATAGAATTAAAAGATAATATGAGTCTTTCCACAAACTTTTTGAGGTACCCTTATATTTCCATACCCTAAAATTATAAAGTTGGCTTGTCAATTTTGAAAAAAAAAACGTGGAAAAATAGAATTAAAAGATAACATGAGTCTTTCCACAAACTTTTTGAAGTACCCTTATATTTCCATACCCTAAAATTATAAAGTTGGCTTGTCAATTTTGAAAAAAAAAACACTGCTGGGATTTTGATTGGGATTGCATTGAATCTAGGATCAATTGGGTAGATGCAAATTGGGGAGATTCTCACATATTGAATTTTCCAATTCATGAATATGTGATATCTGTGCATTTATTTTATTCAATTGTCTTTTTAAGAATCTGGATTATATTCTAACTTAGACTTAGGTCTGAAAGATATTTAAGTGACCAGTGAACCCAAAGACTTCATTTTGTATGTAATAAACCATGTATTTTATCATGTCAGTGTCTAGTCTTTCATTTTTACACTACTAGACAAAGAAAATATTTTTATTATAAGCCCAGTATCCTCTACCCTTCTTTCTTGCTCATCAGAGGTTAATTTGAGTTAAATGATAAAGTACTGAAAGGAAAGAGATAGAAAGGAAAAAAAATGCTGAGTATATTTGGGGTAGAGGGAGGATTCTTCCCTGTAGTACATGCATTTATGTGTATACAAACACGTATACACAATACACAGCAGACCCCCAACATCATTCAGAGAAAGATACTAAAGTGTATGAGGAAAGTGACTGGGATCGGACACAAGACTAAGTATAACCGTGGACTGTGTGTTTGGGTCCCATTCAATGTCCTTCAACCAATGCAAATAAAGCCTGTTCATGACGAACTGTGATTCCTGAAGGTGATTTCTGGACTTGTAAGGACCCTTTACAGATAAAGGAAGTACATCCCAGGAGACACCTGGCTCTACATGCTAATAAAGCAGATCATGGCAGAGACAGATCTGAGTCCCAGACTGGCCTCATTCTGAGCAGAAGTTGGTGTTACATAGATGGCCCCAGATGAATGGAGTTTAGGTCCTGCCCTTCCTGAGCTCCTCTTGCACAGAGCCATTCTTATACAGCACTGACCCAGCACATATCACATGATCCTATAGCACCTGGGTAGCAGTATTTTCTTGACCAGTTTTCCTACAGACAAAGCCGATGACAAGCATTAGTATTATTTAAGTACTGAAATACTTCTATATGTGATGAAAGCCAAATGTCATGACAAACACCCATTTCTCCCAAGGCCCTCCCTTCCCTGCCCTATAGAGCCTCTAGCTGCCCTAGCTGCATCAAACAACACTGCTACACAATCCAGCCACCAAAGAGTTAAAGCTCAGCACAGCTGAGCCCCCCATTCCCAAACCCATGCATGTGGCCTTTATTTATTTTGATTGGTGCTCATGTCATACCAGTTATTACATAATTTGAACATCACCACTTTCTACACAAATGTTTTAGAAGACATGTAATTTCACAATACCCATCTCCTAACATTCCTAGCCTGAGTACTCCTTTTTAATGTCACAACCACTAACCTTTACCTATAATATAAGTCAGCCACTCACAGTTATAAAAAACACAACAGCCACTGTCATTTATTAAGTACCAACTACATTCTGACTCTTTATGGGCACAATTTTATTTAATCCCCAAATAAACCTACAGAGTAAGCATTTTGGCCCTCATTTCACACATGAAGAGCCTGAGGCTCAGAGTGGTTGAATAACTTCCCCAATGTCAACATCTGGGCCTCTTTCAGTTTGAGTCTTCTTACCCCGCCTCATCATCTTTCCCGTTTTATGTGATGAAAGCTATTTAAAAATAAATTCTCAATTAAAAATAGGAGAATCCATCTCAACTATTCCAATTCATTTCAAAATGCTAACCGCTTTCCATTTTAAGTTGTCATCTTTAATGCAAACTCATGATAAAAACATGAAAGTATCCAGACTCTATTCTGGCAGTAGCCTGACTGCTCTTCACTACAGCAGGGACTGTCCTCCCACGTGCTGGGAATGTGAAGTCACCTCCTTTACACAGTGCACTAATAAAATCATTCACTTTTGAAATCCAACTCTTACACTTGTATTTTTTATTTATATTCTCAGCCATTTTTTTTTCATGCTTTTACGCTCCCTTGTTATAAAATAATACATAAATGTAATAGAGACAGGCTTTGTCACAGTAAGAGGGCTGGATTTAGTGGTTTCTAGGGGGGAATTATTTGGGATAACTAATTGAAACCAAAGCACATTGCCATTCCTTGCCTGCAACAATAAACACTGGGTTTTCAAAGGCTGACCAAGTTTCCAGTGATTCCCAACAATAGCACTTGTCATTTTCAAATGATGGTCCTTTGGAAACGCCAAGTGGAGTGAAGAAAAAGTGCGTGCTATTGCTGATTAGACAGGAATATGACTTGCAGCGGCCTATGTTACTCTCTTGTCTGCAAATTTTCTGCCCTGATTAATTACAAAGAGTGCCAGAGTGTGTTGACGTTAGTTAAAAGCATTTGCTCTTTCCAGCCTGTCGTTATACTCGAATTAAGGATTTCTGTGTCAAGGTGAGGTCAGAAGAGTTCAGATCTGTTTTCCACTGATAAATCTTGCTGTCCCATAAGGATTAAAGGAACTCAAGGCTTTCATATGTAAAACTAATACATGATCGCCTGTGTGTATATGTCCCCATGATCAAAGAGCTCTTGGCCAAGTGGGAATGCCTCAAAGAGATAATAAGTAATTTGTTCACTACAAACATTACAATTATCTGTCCCTCTGCAAAGTACTGAAAATAAATTCTCTAATCAGAGTTAATTAGCATCCTTGTTCCTTTGGGTTTAGCAGACTAGTTCTCTTAAAGGCACATGAATGTGAAAACTACATGCCTTCTCTAAGCCAACTTCTTAAACTCTTTCAAAGTTGGTTGGTGTATCTGTCCAGTGATTAGCTTCAACCCATTTACTTTAATTTGATCAAATCAATTGAACAAAATTCATTGAGCTCCTCCTCTATGTTCATTAACTCTTCCATGCTTTTATTTGACTCCTTGCTCTGCCAATCGCCTTTCTGAAGGCTTGATGCCCTCCAGTTCACAGTACAACATGGAATGAGCACAGGCACTCTGGGAGGCCAAAGAGAGGGAAATAAGCTCTCAGGAGGTGATGGCCAAGGTTAGTTTGGAACGATGGCTAGTAACGTAGCAGGTTTAAGAAAGGCATTTTAAGAAACATAAATAATAAAACCATGTAAAGTAATTACTGTGGGTTCCTTCTCAATAAATTCACCGTCAGTTTTAAATGAATCGAGGAATTGCAAAATCAAGGCCATTTTCCCTTTAATTCTTTTAGGAGGGCCAGGTAGAGACAAACTTTGGAGTAAGAAGTCTTGGTATCACATCTCAATTGTGTATGCTGAACTCAAGCTGCATAATATTTAGCTTCTCTAAGCACCTGTTGCTTAACCTAGAAAATGGAAGCAATATCTCTTCCGTAGCTTTACAAAGGCTGGTTATTATGATAAAAAGTTGACCAAATCGAGTTATCAATGACTTATCTATAGATGACCTGACAGTGGTTCACAAAGCGCTTACCCAGAGCTACTGCTTTACATCGTAGGTGCATTTCCCCATTCTGGGAGCTCAGTTTGGTATAGACCTTCCCAGCCTGATTTCCTCACTTCTAGATATATAAAAGCCACATGTAGACCTCCTGAAGTATTGCTGGAGTAGCCAAATTCAGACTTTACCAATGTTTTTTCCAATTTTCAAAACATTCATCCAAATTACAAATTCATCAGGTCATATGTAATCACACATACGTGTTTGTTTCTGATCTGCAACAAAACTCTAGGATAAATTGGGCATATAAGCAATTCGTATGTGGCTTTGCTAGAATAGATAAGACAGTGTGCAAATTAATGAATGTATTGTTATCATCTCTTTTGCTTTAACAATCTAACATTATACTGCTAGACAAGGGACCCTTGTTACAAACCATTAGCATTTGCAAAGGCCTTTCATATGCATCATTTTATTTCATATTTACAGTGGACTATAAACCAGGCATACCAGGGCAGTAATTATTACCTCCTGGTTACAGAAAAGAAAAGGAAGTCTTAGGTTGGGAAAACTGCTAGAGACTTCGTAATAAAAATACTCTCATACCCACTGCAAAGATAAGTACTGTTTCCACTGTAGCACACTGTTTTGTCTGATCAGCAATTGCCCAAAAGGGACAATTGATACATGAACCCTAACCACTGAAGCCCAGTTTGCCAGCAACCCCAACAAGCAGGGTTCTTGAGCTAGTCTTACTAACTCAAAATAGTGGAGAAAACAAGAGTTTAGACCAGTGGTTCTCAACCAAGGGTAATTTTGGACCTGTGGGGACATTTAGCAATGTCTGGGGACATTTTGATTGTTACTACTGGAGAGGGGGTTGCTATTGGCATTAAGTGGGTACAGGCCAAGGATGCTGCTAAACATCTTACAGTGCACAGGACAGACTCCACAACAAAGAATTATCTGGCCCATAATGTCAACAGTGCTGAGGTTGAAAAACTCCAGCTTAGAATAATTGCCCTTAGGATGACAGGAGAAAGGAAGGAATACTAATTGCTTTTCTCACTTTTCCCACAGTGCACAACATAATTTAGCACTATTTAGGATGAGCTACTTCCAACCTTGTGAGATGCTCTGTGTACCAAGACTGAGTGGAGGGGGTGGGGGTAGGAAAGGGCCTGCTAATATTTTGCTAGTAGATATTCCACATCTTGGGTAGAGAACACATGGAAAAATCAACTTCAACATACAGAAATCCACTTTACAGTTAACTTTTTTTTCAGGATGCTCTTACTCTTTATATTTTTTGAATATCTAATGATAAATTATCCACTGTGTGCAGACTCCATGATATGCTAGGGAACATGGACTGATCTCATAAAGAACACATTAAAATAAACATAACTCAATTAATGACAAGAAACATCAAAGGAGAAAATCATCTAAAATGTTGTATGCACTAGATTTTTTAACTTTAGGATTAAAGCATATTCTCAGGAATTTTTTTTATTATCATGTCCTATCAAAAGAGAATTTTTGATAGACTCCCCGTACTTGAATAGTTAGTTTCTCTTTAACATAATAAAGGAGTTATCAAAATATTAAAAATATTAGTAGTTTGCTAATCCAATATTATAATTGTAATATAAACAGTTTGCAATCACTGAAACTCAAAGTTAGTCAGAATATAAGCTTAACATCATTTTAAATACATGTCTTTTTTCTAAAGTACAACCCCCAAGCAAATGGTAGCTAGGATGAGTGTTCCATTTTCACCACAAAGCTGTAAATCCATCATCTGTGAGAGGACTGTAAATTATGCATTCAGGGGAAATTCCTGTTGCTTGGCCTGCTGGGGGAATCCAAAAAAAGCAGTAGAAAAATGACTTACTACCTCCAAATGCTGACTTGAAACTTGTACAGATCCTTCATTGCTAGATAAGGGAACTAACTGGCAGAATGTGAGCAATTCAACGAACTTCTAGGAGTGATGAAGGAGAGACAGAGGAAAAAACCAAATTCCAGTATTTTCATTTTTTTCCCTAGTCAGACACACCTCTAGACAACCTGATTTGCACTCCTCGAAATGCAGTGGTTTGACACATCAGGATATTATAAACCATAGCACAGAAAGAAATCAGATGGCACCTATGCCTTCCACATATGGATCGTGGCAAAAGCATACCTTTGTATATTAAGTGCTGATGAAATAATATACGAACTGTACAATAACATTAATCAACTCTGAGATGATTAACCAAAGTTTTATCTAATGTTCAGATGATAAATAAAATGCTTAGCATATATGCCAAGAACAATCCTTCTTTTAGATTAACTGAAGCTTGCGTAGAAAGAGCCATTGTTCATCCCTGACCAGGAATGGAATTACAAAATGCATTGTAAGTTATTTTTCTGCAACATGAAAATATTAATACTTATTTCATAGGATAGCTGTGTGAGTTAAACTAGACACTCAATGTAAAGGAGCTGGAGAATAGGTATGTTCTATAAATGTTTCAGAATGAATGTGTATTAGCTCATTCAAGCTGCTATAACAACATACCATAAACTGGGTAGTTTATAAACAAAAAAGATTTATTTCTCACACTTCTGGGTGCTGGGAAGTCCAAGGTCAAGGCACCAGGAGATGTAATGTCTGGGGAGGCCCTCTTTCATTTTTCATAGATAGTACCTCATCAATGTGTCCTTACATGGTGGAAGGGACAAGGCTTGTCTCTGAGGCCTCTTGTACAAAGGCACTAATCTCATTCATGAGGGTTCCACTCTCACAATCTAATCACCTCCCCCAAAGCCCCACTCCCTACTACGATCACCTTGGGGGTTGGGATTTCAACATATGAATTTTGGAGGACATGAACATACAGACCGTAGCAGAATGCAAGCAGGAGAAGACATGCATGAGCTTGCTCCACCTAGCCCCGGGCAGAGACACAGGAGCGACGTGCGAGTATGAACGGAGGGGAGGTTTGGCACACACGGGGCAAACGTGCCACGGCTTGGAAAAGTAACCTCGTGTGACCTTGGGTAAGTAGGTTGATATCTGTGAGTTTCTGTTTCTTTTTCTGTAAAACAGAGATAATATTCATATCTTCCTCAGTGTATAAATAATTGATATAAGCAAAATGTTTAGAATAGACCTGACAGTTTAAAAAAGCACTCAATAAATGCTAGTTATTATTTTATTATTACTAGCCAACACTATTCTCATTTGGGACGTTTTGGCAGATAGCAAGCTCTCATCATCCGTCATATTTAACCAGAACCTAGAAAACCACCCTTTCAGAAAGCCATGCCTTGGCTAGAAAGTTGCTAAGACCCTACGCATCTGTTGATTCTCATTGTAACTGGAAGCCAAATTCTTACCTGCTGAAATATGCAGGACTTTCAGAAAGGCCCCCTACTTTAAATTCTCAGCAGAGCCAAGTCATAACACTACACTTATTTCTCTGGTCCATTTCTTGGCAGGCAGGCCTCTCAGCCTCCTGCAGCTACTCCCCAGGCCTCAGCAACATCTTAGAGGATCTCCCATCACGATGCCTCCTAATAAAGTGCAAGACAAATTGGTAGTCAGGGGAGAGAAGTGTCTTGTGTTACATCTTTGTGTTCTTTTAACTATTCTGTCGGTGATTTACAGCTCGACAGAGGGGCAGAGTTATATTTCAGGGGTGCAGGAGCTGGCTGAGTTAAACATGGAGAATGAAATGAGGAGCATCACATCACAGCAGCACACACTCGAGCACTTGGTTCTTTTCTTCTGGAAGCAGAAGCTGAGAAAACCAAGAGGATGCAATGGAGATCATCTCAATGTGACAAAATGTACATAAACAGACTTGGGAACAATTTTAAAGTGCACTTATCCATATTCTCTTAGGTATCAAATTTATGTATTTCTTTTATAAAACTTTAAATCTCCCAGATCTCAAGACTTGGGAATGAGGGAGCAATTGATGCTTTCAAGAAAAAAATTTGTTAAATGTTTTGGTAATTAATCATTATTCTAAAGGTAGTCATGCAGCCCTTCGGCTTTCTCTATAAAAATATTTGGCTTTTCTTTTTTTTAACCAGAATATCTAAGGACATGATTGTATCTTAGCTGAGAAGATGGTATATTTTTAAATGATGCTATAAATTGTTTACCCAAATAAATGGAAGTAAAAAAAAATGCTTTCCTTAATATATCTGATTTTACCTAATTACACTGAGGCATTTTGTGTCTGAGGTTAAAATAAAATATAGACCCAACAAGCTAATGTATAATTGTAGTTTGATGGTTAAATATCTGCTTGGTTGGATACACATGGAGCAAAACTTAATGGTGAAAAATCTGGGCCTACCTTTCTATGACACAGGAAAAACATTTCAGAGAATCTTGGGGCTGGATATAATAGAAAACTTGGTCCGTCTGTCCAGAAAAGGACATTATCATTTCACTCCAGGATCTATAGGTTCTGCCTGTGAACTCCACAAACAGCATTTGGTGGTGGCCACACTTCAGCAGTGATGGGTCTCTTTCTTCAGATGAGAATCAAGAAACTGAATTTAAATCTCGCATGATCAATACGATCCATATCTAACAGAAATTACATCTGTCCTGAAAAGAATGATGTGGTCAGCTATGCTAAGAAAAATGAAGTCACTTCATTTTGTTCAATCATGATTTGAATTCAACACATTATAAAATCACCCAAACATTACTGAAATGATTCGGGTTGACAAAAAAAAAAAAAAAAAAAAAAAAAACTGTCCTGAAAAGAATGATGTGGTCAGCTATGCTAAGAAAAATGAAGTCACTTCATTTTGTTCAATCATGATTTGAATTCAACACATTATAAAATCACCCAAACATTACTGAAATGATTCGGGTTGACAAAAAAAAAAAAAAAAAGACTTTTCCAGGGGATGGAAACACAGGGGAAAAGCCTCCTCTATACAGGAATTGCTGAATGTCCTGAACCTTCACTGCTAGGGTTTCATTTACATTGTAACTGCCTCAATGAGCAAATAACTTCTGAAAACTTACTATGTGCTAGCTATTAAACTTCTTCAAGCTTCAATGTGCCTCTTTCATTAGACAATATCTTGGTTCAAGGAGCAGTGGCGAAAGCAATGCAAATACATAGCTAAATAGCTTTAGCCCCAAAAGGAAAAACAGGTATGTGCAGTGAAGGGTGGTCTTGGATACTGCATACGATGAAGAGGACCATGGGCCTCACTTCCCACCCCCACCCAGCCCTATCCAAAGTGGAACAGAATGATGGCTAGGAGTGGGACTCCGAGAAGAGGAATAAAGCAGCCAAATGGGTCAGTGGCCATGGAGGAAAAAGGGAGAGAGAAGTTGAAATGTTCCAGGAGAGTTTCTCTACTGACCATGGGGAAAGGGTGCCCAGGGGAGGAAGCCTTGAGATCCACATCATTGGCTCATTTCCATTGAGGGACAGGGTTGGGACAAGTTGAAGACAATTCAGGAGGCATTCTTTTACCCTTGTCACCATAGATTCTGTATAGACTGGAAGACAGGATCTGAACCTGAATTAAATGACTACATTATACATTCTTCAGGTACCGTGTATACCCGTAAGCAGCTAATATAAGGTTATTTAATAGTAGAAGGAAGACATAATTCTCTTCTTAAAGGAATAACCCAAGAACTGTTCACTCATTCAAGTCATGATTAGTTTATAGAAAGCACCAGAAACACCAGAAGCTCTGACTCTTACCCTTTCCTGATCTCTCTTATGCTCCAAAATTCTTCAGCACAAGGAAGTCTGGGAAAGGAAAGAGCCAAAGCCCAGCCCTGAGCCTTCTTTCCTCCACCAGCTGGAAGAAGCCAGTAGGACAGGGTATTGGATGAGGCTAGACAAGCTTGTCCCAGTGAAATGAGGGATGAGAGAAATCAGGGTTTGGAAACGAAGATGCAGCATTTTTTCTGCCTCATTTACTATCCTCACACTGTACATGACCACCAGGAATGTCAAATGACAGTTTCCCTAAATATTTTTCATGTGATGATTGAAATAATAAAGTCGCAAAAATAAAATAATTTGTTTAAAACTACTCCTTAATTTCCTTTATTTATGAGCTTTTCTTATGTTTTATCTAATCATCACACAACCTTCAAAATTTATTAGAGTAATAATAGCTTAAGATTAAAAATGCTTATAATTTCCAAAAGGCTTTCACAAAGAGATCATCCTTTTGATCCTCAGAACAACTCTGGAGGTTAGGTGTTATTGTTATTTCAACATGATAGATCTGAAAACCTGGGAGGTTCAGAGAGGTTTAGAGATGTGTCCAAGAGAAAGCAGAGTGTTATGTATACACCATGCTTTTAAGCTCTGTGGCTCTCCCATTCCCATGTTCCTTTATTGAATGAGTATTAAATTTCATAGACTCACACCACCAACATCTGTCTTAGTGTGCTCATGCAGCCTGACCTTCTGCAAAGAATGGAAAGTATGAGAGGGAGAATTCAAAACCGGCAGTAGAGAGTAGTGGTTAGGAGTTAAGCATGGTGTCAAGCAGATCTAACATCCAACACTGATTCTAGCTCTTGAGGGTGGACAAGTTAGTTAACTTTTTTCAACCCTGGGATACTCATCTGTCTGGAAAATGGAGGTAACACATTGCTTACTTCATGATGCTGTTCTAAGCACACAAAGTACTTACCTGTGTTCTCCATAGCAACTCTCTGCTAGGCACTGTGCTAACAATGTTAAAGCAGCTCGAAGTGGTAGAAATAGCAGCAGCAGCAGCATTAGTAGCAGTAGCAACACTATTAGTAGCAATAGTGACAGCACCAGTAGCAATAATGGTAGTGGCATTAGAGTGGTAACAGTATAATAGCAGCAGTAGCAGTTGTGCACCCGTAATATTAATAGACACTGTATCATAGTCATACTCATAGTATCTGTTAGTAACCGCAGCAGTGGTAGTAGTGATAGAAGGTATCTATGACTAAGACTTAATGATCTCTCAATCAAGTGACATGGGAAGAAACAGGGTGATTATCCACCCACACACTCTGCAAAGACCAACCAGAGACGAATGTTTCCCTAGGTCTGATGTGTTTGAAGTTACCATTGAGGCCACTTGATCAGAATAGATTTCAGTGGAAGAAAAAAAAATCCTTTATTTCAATAATCAGAAACTGCTACTGAACAAAGGAAGTGTCACACAATTGCTGGCTTCTACTCCATGACAACTGGAAGCAGCATCAATAAAAGACAACAGTACAGTGCACATCACCTCCAGAAACCTAGACATCTTCTCTGAATTACGTGGGGAAGCAGCAAGCTACTGTCCTATCACAATCAATGCACATAAAAAATCCTTGCTTCTAACTTTATTTTCTCTTTTAGTTTTCCTTTCTATCAATTTCTGAAAGCAAGTGGGGCCAAATAAACTTTCTTTACTGAGAGGAAAGTGAAAAATAGGTTACAATGTATTGAATGCCTGCCAAGTATCTTAACCCATGCTGGGCTTGGTACCCCCATTTGATCCTGGGCTATGACTGCAGAGGGTGTAAGTGAGCCAGAGCCCAAAGAAGTCAGGCAATGCAACCGCCATAAAAAAGCTGGAAAGAAAGCCCATTTGACTTCAGATCCTATGTATTTCTCACTAATCTATGTTTACTCCTGACACTGTACCTTGGAGAGCTGTTTTCCTTTAAAAATAAGACATTTCTCACCAGCGGAGACCAAAGAGAAGAAGAGGATGTCTCTCCTCACAAAGCCCATTCCAGGGTGATAGAAGGAGCATCTGCTCTACGATAATAGTGGGGGACCTGGACACATCTCTCAGCACTGGACAGATCATCTAGGCAACAAATAAACAGAGTAACAATTACTCTTTCAGAAGAAGAGAAGAAATTTAGGGTTATCAGAGGTGGGAGGGGGGAGGGAGAGGGGAGTAGGGAGAGATTGGACAAGGGGCATAAAGAATAAGTACGATTTGTAATAATATATATGATAATAACATTGATTTGATCAACATATCTCAACCTTGAACCCCCCAAAATATGTATAATCAATTATGTGTGATTCAATTTTTTTTTTTAAAAAAGGCATTTCTGTTAAGCCACATCATCTTAGTTAGCTTGGGCTGTTCTTATCATATAATAGACTGAGTGGCTTAAACAACCAAAATTTATCCCCCAAAATATGTATAATCAATTATGTGTGATTCAATTTTTTTTTTTAAAAAAGGCATTTCTGTTAAGCCACATCATTTTAGTTAGCTTGGGCTGTTCTTATCATATAATAGACTGAGTGGCTTAAACAACCAAAATTTATTTCACACAGGTCTGGAGCTGGAAGTCTAAGATCAGGGTGCCAGCATGGTCGGTGTCTGGTGAGGGCTCTCTTCCGGGTTGCAGATGGAAGCTTTCTTGCTGTGTCTTCATGTGGTGGAAGGAGCAAATGAGCTCTCTTGGGTGTATTTTATAAGGGCACTAATCTCATTCATGATGCCTCTACCCTCATGTTTTAGTCCATTTTGTGTTGCTATAACAGAAATACCTGAGACTGGGTAATAAAGAAGAGAGGTTTATTAGGCTTACGATTCTGGGACAGCTGCATCTGGCACGTGCCTCAGGCTGCTTCTACTCATGGCAGAAAGTGGCAGGCAGCCGGCGGGTACAAGCAGATCAAAAGAGAGGTTTATTAGGCTTACGATTCTGGGACAGCTGCATCTGGCACATGCCTCAGGCTGCTTCTACTCATGGCAGAAAGTGGCAGGCAGCTGGCGGGTACAAGCAGATCACATGGCGAGAGGAAGCAAGAGAGAGAGAGAGGTGCCAGGGTCTTTTAAACAATCAGCTCTCGCAGGAACTAATAGAGTGAGAACTCACTCATTAATACCCCCACCTAGGGAGAGCATTAATCCATTCATGAGGGATCCGCCCCCGTGACTCAATCAGTTTCCAACACTGCCACATTGCAGATCAAATTTCCACATGAGTTTTGGAGGGGACAACACATCCAAACTCCATCACCTCGTGACCTAATCATCTTCCAAAAGGTACTACCTCCTAGTACCATCACATTGATGATTAAGTTTTAATGTACGTTTCTGGAGGGGACACACATAACTCTGACCACAGCACACATATAACTCAAATTTAAATTTTCATTCAGCATTGTAGCTGTGGGTACCCAACCATCTGTCCTCACCACTTCAGTGCTCACTGGGTTCTGCCTAAGGGCCTTCCCTGGCTGCTGACGCTCACCTTACTTGCCCACCTGTAAGTGCAGCAAGCCAGAAGCACAGGGAAACAAATCCTACAACCAGTGACTGGTAGGAGTCAGTGAATAAATACTCCAGCTGCCTCATCCTCAGGAGAGAATGGAGGTGTTTGTTCTACACTGCTTCCCAGAGTTCCCCAGCAAGATTAAGATCACAGGAGTCGCTGGTTTGAAAACATGTTCTTATTAGCTGCTTTCCCTTTCCTGTCTTGGCTGCCCACCCCCCTACTGGTGTTTCTTTCCTCTCCCAAGTAAACTGCTTCCACTCAAATCCTTGCTCAAATTCTGCCTCTAGGGCGTCTCAGACTAAGGCAAGCAATAGGGCAATTTTAGTATATGTGTGAGCCCTGTTCACAAATTCCATCACACAACTGTAGGATCACACCCATGTTTCTAAATCCTTCTGTATTTTTTCAATTAGCCCAAATTATGCCCAACAAGTTGATGCTCCAAGTTAAATATAACACAATTTCGTTATTTTGAGAGAACACTTTAGACTGTGTTCGGGTTTTGCAGCTTCTAAAATTTCTATCAGTTTTTCCATTGTTGCAAGTACAGCAAGATTAATTATTACCAGCTTTCCGAAGAAAAAAAAAAAAAAAAAAAAAAAAAAAAAAAAAAAAAAAAAAAAGGATCCAAAACATTTCATATGTAATACAAATCTGAGTTAGGGAATAAAAATATCTCAGTTTTCCAACTATGCGTCAGAGTGAAAACCAGCCACATGAGCAAGTCTGAGAGGAAGATGAGACAAAGTGGTGGAGGGGACAGAAGAGCATTTTTACTTGAGTTTTGGGGGGTGTATCCATGGCCACTCAGGCACAGGTAGGTCCTTTATGGACAATGGTTTTTCAGGAGAATGCTCTTATCAAAACTAAGAAAAGGATGAGAAGACAGCATATGTTGTGTACATGCTTATTAGGGATCAAAAAGTCTTCCAGGTACTTTATATATTCTATCGTATCAATTACTCTCTTACATAGGCTATCCAGGAGGATCATTATCAACTTTTGTGTAGGATGTAATAGCACTAGAGAACTTAATAGAGTTAATAAGTCATAGTTAGCAAGTGGAAAACTGGAGTTCAAAACCCAAGTGTGAAGGCCGGCCCGTGGCTCACTCGGGAGAGTGTGGTGCTGATAACACCAAGGCCCCGGGTTCGGATCCCACATAGGGATGGCCGGTTCGCTCACTGGCTGAGCATGGTGCTGACAACACCAAGCCAAGGGTTGAGATCCCCTTACCGGTCATCTTTAAAAAAAAAAAAAGAAAGAAAAAAACACAAGTGTGATAGACTCGAAAGTCTATTAATATCAATGACATACTACTGCCCCAGAAAAACTGCATGGAAATTCCATCACATTACAGTTTGCAAAAAAACTTCCATTCAGGTTGAGAGAGAAAAAAAGGCAGCTTCTGACAGTGGGGGACCAGCCTGGCTCTATCAGACAAAACTTGGTGTTGGTAAGAAACACCTGGCACTCACAGCTAGGTTGTGATATTTTCCTGTTAAATAAACAATTTCACAGGACACCAACATTGAGAAAGGCCACGATAAGAAAATGACCATGACGGATCAAGAAAAAGATAAGACTATGCCACAAGCATGGCTGAGCAAAGATGAAAACTAGTATACTGTCCAAACAAAAAAAGAAAATAATAAAAATATATATTAATTAATTAATTAAAAAGACCAAACATCATCTTTTCCTGGCTAATACAAGCACCTGCTATTGCTTCTTCTTTACCAGTTAAAGTTTGTGTTTGCTTCGTTCCACCTGTATTCTAGATAGGAATTATTAAGATATATTAATACCTAACCATAGAATTATCTTTACCTCCAGACAGCATCCAATTCAGGAGAAAGCCCACTTCCTAGGATCCCCCCCCCAAATCACCTAATGCAAGCCATAAGTCCTCCCAACACCCTTGTCAACTACAGCTGTGTTCCTGGTGGTCTTTGGCTGAAGGACACTCAGAGTATATTCATTTATTCAACAAACATTTTCTGAGTCAGGCAAAGTGAATTATGTATCTTTGTTTCTTCACATAAACTAACATGAATCCTATATCTACACTATGTGAACAGTGATGCATATTTTGAACGCAAAAGCAATTCAAAAACTGCAGAAAACAGTATCAATAGATTTAAGAACATACATGTTTACAACTCACCTTACTGGGATCACACCAAAATGACAGCAAACATTGTCTCTATATGTAATTCCACAATATTGAAGAAAATAGGAAAGGGGTCCTCAGAAAAGTTATAAAAGCAAAGGAAAGGGAGAAGGGAGGGGTAATTATCGAGGTATCTTGGGTTCCCCTGAATGTACAGCCTCCGATAAGGACTTGAGGAGATTTAAATCCCAGAGAACAGGGAGAAGGAGAAAATGAAGAAAGCTAATGTGTGTGGGTTTTGAAAGTTACCAAGTTCACCACCAAGGGCAGTTGAAACTCAGTCTTCCAAGGATGCTGTAGAATGAATTGTCCACCCAACCACTGATGGAGGAAAGTCTCTATCCATTCTCTCCCATCCCCTCCTTGGTTGAGGCTGTTCATAGATGTATTAATCCCCATAAACTCATAGGCTTCTCATGTTTGTTTGATGAGAGGCACCTTTTGTACCTGCAAAGGCTGAGAAACTGCGACAAAAAGTGAAAGTCACATTGTACATGAATGAAGTGAGTCTCTATCTCACGTGTGAATTGAGTCCATACCTACACGAACTGTCCGCTGCAGCCATAACTGACATCAGTGGTGAGGCTGGAAAACTGAGTCCAAGAAGCAGGGACATCCACAGTGCAGAGTGAAGGAGCTACAGTCCAGGGGCACGAATGGGGCTCCTGCAGAGGAGGAAGTCTGTCAGCCTAATAGACCCTCCAGAGTCTTGAGACTTGGATCTACCAGGTATCGTTGAGAGCAGGAGTGACAAGTGGGTTGAAAATAGAGGAATGGGTGATGGAAAGAGACATTAACTTAAATTCTATGTACAGATATCATCCGCCTCATACAGCAAACCTTATTGTTGTTGACTTCATAGCATGTAAAGCTCCCCTTTGTGATGGCTACTCACTGACCGATCACCTGCCTACAAACCCCACCCTGGTACACCGACCCCTAAATCAATATTAAATATCAATCATTAGATAGTCAAGAAAAGTGTCCAATATAAAAATTAGAGAAGATAAATAGAAAAAGAAATGACCCTGGAGGAAACAAAGATAATGCAGGAACAGAAGATGATTTTAAAAAGCAAATCTTTATTTTTTCAGAGATCTTACAACTTATAACTATAAAACATGCACACACAAAAACGAACAGAGAACAAGAAAGTGCTTTAGGAAATTAAAATATGTGGCTGTCCAGAAAAGTTTATAGAAAGTCTAAGGAATTCTCCAAGAAAAACTGAAAAGACAGAGATAGACAAAATGAGATATATTTATTTCCTGAGACGTATGGGAGTATCAACACAGAAGTACAGAATTTACAATATCCGACTCACAGCATTCCAAAAAGATGACAAAAAATAGAAGCTCTCAGAGCTGGCTCAAACACAGCCAGAAGTACAATTCCTTAGAAATAGAATAATCCCATCAGATATCGATTTCATGCAATTTTATTCTGGTTTAATAAGGCAGTTAAGTCACATTTTACATCTGGTAATAAATTAATGGATTTTATATCGTTGTAAAACGTTTCATAGAACTACCTTCACGAGGATCACCTATGTGTAGAGGTCAAGATCATAGACGCAGGAGTCAGTTCCAGTTTCTAGCTGTCTGACCTCAGACAGGTCACGTCACCTCTCATGCCTGTGTCCTCATCTGCAAAATGGAGATAATAAAAGAACCTACCTCCCTGGCTTTCTTCTTATGTGGATTACATGAATTAAAATGCATCAGGTGCTTAGAACAGTGCCTGGGGAAAAAATGCTATGGTTGGCAATGTTTGTTCTATTAAATAAAAATAAGTTGGAAACATTTCTTGGTAAGACCATGTCTAATCATGTTTGCATCATGACATAAACTCTTTTTTGTTGTCTGTAGTCACCATCATTAAAAAGAATAAGCTAGAATGTGTGTTTATTCAAATATAAATAAATAAAGGGGAAAAAAAAAAACAAGTTATGGTCAGCATCCATTTTAACTATCCCAAATCCCATGAAAAAGAAGACAATTTGGTGTTTGTAGGAGCCCACCAAGCAGAGTGGATGAGGCTGTTCCAGACAGGAAACAGAGTGGAAGGAGAGAGCTTGAGAAGTAGTGGCTGCATGATTGACCTTGGGAAAGACAGAGTCCCCCATACTTGGAAGGGGACAAAGCTTGGGAGGGCAGTGAGTCCTGAGAAAAGAGCCTGTTTCTTGGAAGCACCCACATCAGATAGTGTCAAGAAATGCATCACTCCTGGCCTTCAGGGCTGAGGCTCAGGCCACAGTGTGAAGAGGTGGGTGGAGAAACCTGTATAGATGCCTGATAACAACATCTGGAGCAGAAGGAGATAAAGAACCATTTGCAGAGCATTTCCTTTATCCTAGGTACTCTCTCAACCCATGCAGCAGGATGATCCTTCTCATATCAAAGATGAGAAAACCAAGAGATAACTTGCTCTGAGTCATACAGACCTGGATTGGAATCCCAGGCTCTTGATTTTCTATCTTCCATGAACTTTTCTTGGACACCCATGATCAATAAATCCTGAGGCTGGAGTATACAAAATCAGTGGACGTGAGGCAAGTCTTGACCTACCTGCTGTGTCAATTGCAAGCATCCTGTGCTTTAGGAAAACTCCCTATGGATCTACCAGGTATCGTTGAGAGCAGGAGTGACAAGTGGGTTGAAAATAGAGGAATGGGTGATGGAAAGAGACATTAACTTAAATTCTATGTACAGATATCATCCGCCTCATACAGCAAACCTTATTGTTGTTGACTTCATAGCATGTAAAGCTCCCCTTTGTGATGGCTACTCACTGACCGATCACCTGCCTACAAACCCCACCCTGGTACACCGACCCCTAAATCAATATTAAATATCAATCATTAGATAGTCAAGAAAAGTGTCCAATATAAAAATTAGAGAAGATAAATAGAAAAAGAAATGACCCTGGAGGAAACAAAGATAATGCAGGAACAGAAGATGATTTTAAAAAGCAAATCTTTATTTTTTCAGAGATCTTACAACTTATAACTATAAAACATGCACACACAAAAACGAACAGAGAACAAGAAAGTGCTTTAGGAAATTAAAATATGTGGCTGTCCAGAAAAGTTTATAGAAAGTCTAAGGAATTCTCCAAGAAAAACTGAAAAGACAGAGATAGACAAAATGAGATATATTTATTTCCTGAGACGTATGGGAGTATCAACACAGAAGTACAGAATTTACAATATCCGACTCACAGCATTCCAAAAAGATGACAAAAAATGATCTGTTTCTAAGTTTTATCAAGATATTCCAGGCATAGGTATTTTTTAATCAATTATGAGAAACCATTGGTGGACCTTCCTATCTATAAATATACATTAAAAATTAATAAATAAAATCAATAGGTAGGTAAACTAGGAAAAGCATTCATAAAAATTGACAAGAGATGCCTCAAAATCTCAATAAAAAATTTTGACCAAAAATGTGGGCATCTCACATAAGACACGCTAATAAGAAATAAAAAGAAATAATAAGAAACAAAACTTATAAGCAATATAGACAACAGTGATTAATAAAAAGTGACTAATGACATAATAACGTACTACCTCACCAGGAATTTTTAGAAAATAAAAATTAAAAGGGATTTCCATTTCCTTTTCTGCTTATCAAATAAACTAAGCTTTTAAAAGCTAAAATGGTCAGTTTTGGGAAAGAAACACTGGAATAGATACTCTCATTCTCTTCTCATAAGAGTGTAAACTGGTACATGTTATCTGAAAAAAAATTATAATATGCATAAAATTCTTCAAAAAAAACCTATGCCCCTTGCTTTCCTCAAATGTATCTAAACGAAATTAAACTTACATCACTCTCTGTATTTTGTAGCAAAAATATTTACACAAAGAAAGGGGGAAAAACTCAAAGACATATGTAGAAAAATATTTACTATTTTGGCATAAACATGGGAAATAAGCTAGACCTCTAACAAGTAGAGGAATAGTTTAAAAATTGAAATTCATCCATTCATGTAGCCACCCAAGAGGGTGTTTTAAAAGACTGTTTAATAAAATGGGAAACTACTATTTACAAAAAGGTAGATGAAAAAAGCACATTCAAACTAGTTCACACGATAGAACACCAATCAAAATTGTATAACACACATGTACAGAGAGAAAGAGAAATATCCTGGAGGAACGCTCCAGGAATGCTCCCAAAGTTAACAGCGAATATTTCTGATTGGTTGGACTATGGTTAATTTTTGTTCTCTTCTTGGACTCTTGATATTTTTCCCCAACCACTTACAACAAGCACATATCTCTTTTAAAATAAAAATAAATACTTTATAGTTGTACTTTGTTATATTTAATTATTTAATTCTTGTGAAATGTATCTAGGGATTTTGCTTTGAGATTTCATGAAGTGACCAACTAATGAAATCCACAGGTAAAACCCACGAATCTGTTTTGCCAGGTCTGTCCAGGCAGAGTAAAGGAGAAAGAGTAGGGTAGTAAGTGGAGTGTTGGAGGGCTCTGTTTCTGAATGTATATGTTTCGGGGAAGAAGAGAAGAGGGAAGGGCAGGGAGACTGGAAGTCCTCTGCTTCCATTCCAAGCCTGATGAAAAGAAAAGTATCAAGAGGGAAAGACCCAACAAAGCCTTCACTATCAGATCCCCAGACATGTAGAGCTAGAGGGAACTTCAATGGTGGTCTGCAAATTCTAATTGTTCCCCTGGTCGAAGCTCTCAGAGCTGGCTCAAACACAGCCAGAAGTACAATTCCTTAGAAATAGAATAATCCCATCAGATATCAATTTCATGCAATTTTATTCTGTTTTAATAAGGCAGTTAAGTCACATTTTACATCTGGTAATAAATTAATGGATTTTATATCGTTGTAAAACGTTTCATAGAACTACTTTCACGAGGATCACCCGTGTGTAGAGGTCAAGATCATAGACGCAGGAGTCAGTTCCAGTTTCTAGCTGTCTGACCTCANGTTGGATTTCAGCTGGGGTTACAAACCGTGTAATACAGAGTCACTGAATCTCTCTATGTGAGCCTTACTCACTTTCTCTATCGTGTAATTTCTCTCATTTCCATTTCACATAATGCCTTTGTGAGGACTAAATAAGACAATGGTGTGAGATGCTCAGCTTAGTGCGTAATAGCAGGGCCCTCTAGCTCCTCTCAAAATGTGTATCCAAGTTTTCTTCTTGCTGTCAACAGGAATATCCAGGAACCTGGACCCTAAAAAGCACATCCTACACTCTCACAGGCTGGGCTGTACTCAGTATCCATACGACACATCTAAACCAGGTGACCTCACTAGGACCTCCCTAACCCTGCACTGAAATTCCCAGGGATTATTTTAAATGATACAGAGAAAAGAACGATAGGACATGAAGACAGAGAATGTTAGCTTTTTCTAACAGCTGGAAAGAAAACAAAATGAACAAAAGTATTCCCCAAGAAATTCTTATAGTAAAAAACATAAACCATGTTGTCTTTAACTGGGGTCATCTGGTAAGTTCACACTGTACTCAGGACACATATACCTTGCAATCGTTTGATAGCTTCGGCACAGACAGACGGTGTTAATCATTTTCTGATGATTCCTCAGAGCTGTGGCTTTGGCAAGTGAGAAAAGACAAATTCCCGGAGCTGAAAACTGAAAAGAAACACTGCACAATCAGGGGAATTAAGGGGGAAAAAGACAGTCTTGGGCTGAGTTATTATATATCCCTGGTGAAGTTGTGCAGGGACTCTCCAGCTGTGAGCTGCTTCAAGAGTCTGGGCCAAGTTTCTTACACAGGATCCTCATGTACTGTGGCAGCGGAAGGTGCAGAGGCAGTGGCCGGACCACTGGTCTCAACCAGGATCAGTTTTGTTCCGTAGGGGACACTTGACAATGTCTATAGACATTTCTGATGGTCACAAGAGGGGGAAATGTGCTACTGGCATCTAATGGGTAGAGACCAAGGATGTTGCTAAATATCCCATAACGCAGAGGACAGCTCCCACCCCTGCACCATGCTCCAGGAAACAACTTATCCAGCCTCAAATATCAATAGGGATGAAATTAAGAAATGCTGAGCAAAACATACAGACAAGTGCAAGCTCGTCACTACGGGCAACAGACAAGGTTTGACACTCAGACCCAGCATCTAATTGAGTCCTCTGTTTCTTATAATGTCACTTTCCTCCTCAAAGTCACATGGGAATATGTGGCCTCCAGTCACATATTCTTTCTTCCCTCCCCTTAGCCTGAAAACATAATATCTGTCAAGGCCTAAACAAGCCAGACACTTTTTTAAGTGCTTTACAACACTGTCTAGTAACTCTAATTTAATTCTCATGATAACTCTATGTGGAATGTATGATGATCTGCATTTCATTCACCAGGAAACTGAGGCTTACAGTAGTTCCATAAATTGCCCAACTATGATGTGGTCGAGCCAGGATTCAAACACAGGCCTGTCTGATTCTAAAGCAACAGCTCCTAAATGCTCAGATCTACTTGCAAAGCTTTACCTTATTGTCCAGCCAAACCCAGCAGGTCACTGAACACCCCTGGCCTTTGTCCTCCTATGAATGGAGATTAGCACAGCTTTATAAAGCTGCACGAGTTGAAGATAATATAAGGCAAGCACCTAGCATGATACCCGGCAATATCATCATCTAGGTTCCTTGAGAGAGTAAGCAGATAATCCCTGGGGCAGTTACACCCAGGAATTTCTTGCAGTTGAATAGAGGTTGGACTAGAGGTCCCCAGACTTTCTTCTCATTTGAAGATTCCAGATTCTAACCAAACCTTAGCACTTCTTCGGTGCTCGACTCAAACCTCCCTCTCGTCCCGTGGCACCCTGGTGCTCCCCTTGCCCTCTAAATCACAGGCGAGTTCTTTCTTTCTAACCCTAGGGTGTTCTTTTGTGCACTAAGCTCCAGGTAGGTAATCTTTCATTTTTGACAGATTTTAGAGTTCAACTTGAAAGCATTTCACCATATGTTCCCTGCAATAGGAATTGTATCATGTCGGCTTTTATGGTCACTCAGAACAAATTATATAGTAGTTGTAAATGCTTAATAAGTACATATTGAATGAGCTTACTCAACGGTGAGGTGGCACAGGTCATCAAGCTTGATCATGTACTGAGTGACGTCATGTGCTTGATCTCATTCGATCGTCATGGTAATCTGTGGCAGGGTCAAGACAATACCATCTATCCCTCCTGTGACTCTCCTCCCACCCTGTGCATGCTTCTGACCTGCTTCAACTGCTTGGTAGCACTTTCACTTACTGTATGGGTGGGGAAGGAG
>NW_007728423.1:113822-131893 GCF_000696425.1 Galeopterus variegatus | reverse complement strand
GCTTCTGACCTGCTTCAACTGCTTGGTAGCACTTTCACTTACTGTATGGGTGGGGAAGGAGATTTTTAGGGACTCATTATCTGTCTCTGCTAAAGAGTGCTTCTGACCTGCTTCAACTGCTTGGTAGCACTTTCACTTACTGTATGGGTGGGGAAGGAGTTTTTTAGGGACTCATCTGTCTCTGCTAAAGAAAGAGGTTCAACTCAATCAATGGTCTTCAAACTTTGATTTTTGTTAAAAGGATCTCTCCTTTAGACAAAATTTTATATAGCACCTTCAGAGAATAAACAGAAGCAGAGCTTTCCGGGTGGAAAGGTAGCAGGTGTATGTGGTGCCAAGAACATGGGTTTGGAGCCTGCTTTGGATCCATCCTGGTGTTTTCTGTTATTTCTGTAGCTTTTTTCTGCTAAATCATCCATGCTACTGCTGGGTGCCAGTCATCTGTAAGCAGCCCAGCACAGCAGTACATACAGAAATACTCCTCTCAGCAGACTTCTCTGCTGACTGCACGTTTGACCACAGAGAACTCTCTCTTCACTCAAGGTCCCCTCTTGTCCAGGCTCCATAGATGTCCCTTGGTCATCATGCACCATCCACGGTTTCTCCTTCTCCAGGGGGCAGCCTGGAAGGGAGGTACAAGTCCACCTTGCCTGTGTCTTATCTTGCCTCTGCTTCACCCCAACATTCTCTTTCCCTGCTCCCGTTCCTATCCTCTTCTTGAGGAATCCTCACATTCTTTCTTTTGTATAGCCATTCCCCTGTCTGCCAACCCTTGGATAACCTCATCCTCTTGGAAACACCAACTCTATTACATTTATAAGCACAGGCTATCGAAAGAAAAGTCCTGTTAAGTCTCCCCATTAACTGTTCCAGTTATGATAGTAAGATTTATGAGTAAGAACAGAAACATTATTCCCTTCTCACCTTTTCTGAAGAGAAAAAAAAAAAAACCCTTATCTCTTCATTCCATCATTGTTCTAGTGATTAACCACAAAAAGTCCAATTTTCTTGAAGCGCTCATTTTTTATCTTACTGGTCTCTCCGTCATCCTCCCAGACTCTGCCTTTCCAAGCTCTCCACCAGGAAAAGGAGAAAGAACACACAACACACGCGAAGGCAACTGCAGTCCATCTATTCTCCCCAAAGTGCATGATCAGGTCACGTGTGAGGAGATTAATGGGATTCTGAGCTTGGAAATGTGCTTCTTTATGGTTATTAATGAGGGCAGCTTGGAAGTGAAAGAACTTCACAAATACAGCAGTTTAAAAAATGTATTTTCTACCTTGTTTATGAGACACAAACATATATAATTCGGTTCAAGGGTTGAGATTTTCTGTTATAGTGTGCCAGGGATTATTTATCACAATTGTGAATAATTTCCCAGTACAAATTATCCTCATCTTATCATCCAAATGTATTTCCCTTCCACATCACTCATGTCATGCTGAAATCTAGGCCATAAAGTGTAAACCATGAAATAAGTCTTACTTTGCATGGCGGCATATGGTGTGTGTTGGTTGGGGTTTTTTAAAGCACAATCAAATTTACCACTGTCAAAGATTAGCCTCTCAACTTTTTCTCAGTTGGTGAGTCTGGTCCCTGCAGCTGATAGGAAATTATGCATTCGATAAAATATGAGATTTCAAGGGAGAGACAAAGCCAAAATAAGCAGTATTCCACCAGAGTAGAACCCACTTTCAGCAGCCAGTGCCTTCATGTCTATCATGCTGATCGAAGCCTTCCAGAGGTAAAAACATAGGCTTTGAGATATGTGAGACCTAAGGACGAGAGCTAAGGCGTCCTACTCAAAATATAAGATGAATGTCCACAGGAGTGTCCTGGGCTACTCTAAACATGTGGAAAACCTGGCAGGTTGGAATATTTGTGTGAAAGGAATGTGAACTCTGATTAGTGAACTTCTGCAAGGGGCATAAAGCACATTTTTCTTTATTACATAGAGAACTTTTTCTTAGCATCCATGAAGAACCAAAAGATATATAAGAAAAGAAAATCAAAATACAGATTTTTGTGCCTTCATTGGGAAAATAAAACCAGATTTCAGGAAACCTCAATTTTTTTAAAAAAAATATTGCTTTTCAACAAAGCCAAGACAAAAAAAACGGGTCCAAGTCAAGTCCCATGACACGATGCAACTTTAGAAAATAGTAAGAAAATCAAACAACACAAAAGCAAATAAAAATCATCTCAATTCCTAAAAAGAGGGAGTCAAAAGAATGTTATGCATTCATCTTTAATAAGGATTCTATTTAGATGTGATCCGTCAAATAGTTTGAGGTATGTGTCTATTGTTCTTGCAAAGGAAAGTGTGGAATGTTCATTTTTCCTTCAATGGAACATATTTTTATGATCCCTCCAACTTGTTTTTCTGTTCCTTATCCACAAACAGGCTTTGGTTGCTAGGACACATTGCTGAACTCCACCAGGGGCATAACCACAAGTTCTCGTGTACAAGCACCATACTCATGGTCAGAGAGGTGGAATGGCTTGCTTGAATAACACAGCAGGTGATTAATACAGAAAGCACTGGCCTGGAAGTTAAGAGGACTTGGGTTCTAGCACTGGAGCTGACTGGCTCAAGATCTGCACCTTAATATAAAAAATCTCATTTTCTATCTTTGTACAATTTTTATCTTCAGAAGCAAATTTCCCATATCTCTCCTCATCCTTTTACATGCCCTCTGAACCCGTGGAATCCTGCAGCCAGCTTTCCCATGTACTTGGACCACTCCTGCAGTGTGCTTACATCTGGAACCTTTTTCTTCCCTCCAACCACCAAGCCCCTTGTGTCTTTAAAGAGCCCTGCTAAATCTCTTCTCCTCCATTAAGCCCTCGTGATGAGGTGTGAGCCAAGGCCCTGACTTCCATTGCAAGGATTAGCACATGGGGTGCTGAACTGAAGAACACAAACAGATCAGTCCATCTGGGACCTGACTGGATATGCTATGGAGGGTTCCAACTGCTTAACATCTGCTCAACTGTGTCCTATTCTGCATATGTTCTCAATGCCATTGCCTTCATCTTTGGGACTTATTTGGGTCTCCCTATACAGCCAGCAGCAGCTGATGTGGGAGGGGAGGGGGCTCAAGGAAATCCTCCATTACAAATATCTCTCTGCTCTATTTCAACTAGTGGTGGGGACAGCCAAGCAGATGGCCACCAAGATGGTGGGCTTTGGGATGCATCAGAAAGCTTCCCCAATCCGAGATTAGACCTTCTGCAATTACCTAAAGTTTCCATTGTTCATCCCAGTCCTTATGGGCCTCTGGGAGCTGTGCACATTTAAATAGCATTTTGTTACCTACTGAGGATAATATGGTCTAGCAGAAAGAGTTCTAGATTAAGAACACCAGGGTTTCGATCTCAGCTATAACATGTGTCCTAGATGCGGGTTTGTGAAAGCACTTACTCTCCAACTATCATTTCTTTTTCTCTAAAGCGGAATTAAAAATACTTGCCCTGTGAAATCTCATAGAAATGAGGTAGAAATTACATTCAATCATGGGAAAGCAATTTATAAACTTATAAATTTATAATTTATAAACAATTTATAAACTTTTTATTGATTTAAAATGTACATATAGAAGAGCGTTCCTTTCAGAAATGCACAGCTGGTGAATTTTCCCACACTGAATATATGCATGTAACCAGCACCCAGATCAAAAAACAAAACTTGACCCAGATGCTCCCTTTGCCCTCTTCTGATCCCTTCCTTCATCAAGGGTAATCACTATTCTGATTCTAACACCAAAAATTAGTTGTGTCTCTTTTTTTATCTGAGTGGAATCATGCAATATATTCTTTCTTTTGTCCCTCTCTTTCACTCAACATTATGTTTGTTAGATTCAACCATATTGTTGTGAGTAGCTTCAAACATTTGTTCTCACTGTAGTATGATATTTCATTAAATAAATATATTACAGTTTTTAATCCATTCCACTATTGATGGGAATATATGAATATTGCTGCTAAGCAACTGATAAACTTATAAGAAACATACAGATGCTAGATATTGTTATCATTACTATAAGGCTGTACTTAGCAGACACGGAGAATATTACAGTTTTTAATCCATTCCACTATTGATGGGAATATATGAATATTGCTGCTAAGCAATTGATAAACGTATAAGAAACATACAGATGCTAGATATTGTTATCATTACTGTAAGGCTGTACTTAGCAGACACGGAGGACTTAGAGAAAAATATCAAGAAGTGAGATTTTAGTGGGAAAAGAAAAGGGGATGATCCAGAATGAGATGTTTTCTGGGTGAACAAAATATAAAATGTAAGGCACATAGCAAATGTGAGATGCCACCGAATGTTTTAAAATTCAGTCAATTTTATTTATTTATTTATTTATTTCAGCCAATATTTGAGTTCCTCCAAAGTGCTGAATGCTGTGCAGTGTTTCATATGATTCTAATAAAAGTCCTGTAGGGTATGAAGGATAGGTATTCTTATTCCCATTTTATAGAATAAAAGGGAAGTCCAGAGAAGTGTGCATCCATCTGTTGACAGCAGGGGCAGAGCTGAGACTAGTCCAAATTCATTCATTCACTCATTCATTCATTCAACAAACATTTATTGAGCTTTCAGGATATGTTGAATGTTATACAAGGTGATGGAGAATATGCAAAAAGACAGAAGCCCTTATATCAGTTACAGTTTAGTGGAAGTGATGACCACTGATCACTAATCAGCAGGTGAGTGGAAAATTAGAACAAGACTAAGTGCTTCACAAGGGCAGGCATGTGGTGTTGCTAGAGTGCAGAGTGTAGGTTTGATGCGGAGGGCAGGGGAGGCTGCCTGCAGAACTGATGGCTGAGCAGAGGTCTAAAGAATGAGCTGGAGTTGACCAGGTGAAGAAGAAAAGAAGAGTATTCCAGGTGGAAAACCCTGTCTGTAGGAGGGGCAGGGCAGGAGTGAGAGGTTAATGGATGGTCTGCAGAGATAACAACTCTAAAGCCAAGGTAAGGAGGTTTATCTTTATACCAGGAGGAGTAGAAAGTTATTTACAGTTCTCCAGATAGCCCAGGATTATTCTCAAAGTGCCGTAAAGTTCAACAAGGAAATGTGATCCAACATGTACTTATTGCTTATCAGCTATGTGATGGGCACTGAAATCTGCACAACTACATTTTTAAAAATAAAATTCTACTGTGAATATGCTTAGTGGATCTCAGGTAGAAGGGTAAACTAGAGAAGCCATTGCTCAAGTGGCAAAATTACTCATCATTTTGCAAAAGGAATGAGAAGGTGGGTTCTTCAGCTGTTGGGCTTCCATGTAGGTCTCCTGGGAAGGGGGTGCTGGTCTACCCCCTGGAGCAGGAGATAGGAAAGACAGAGGCACCAGATGACATATGTGAGGAGGAGGTTGCTTACCCAGGGCCTACGCGCACAGGCCCTTGTGACTGCTGTCCTGCGGCCACCTGCGTGATCTCAACATCACTTTGGGGACCACTACGTGAGGTCTTGGTTTTTCAACAGGATTTGAGGTTTTGACAGCTGCCAAAGGACATTAAATTTGAGAGGCATCACCTTCCACGGAGGTCCCCAGAGAAAAGGGCAGTGCCTGGATGACACCTAGTTTATTGCCACAATGTGAAGTTTCTTCTCATTTGATAATAACGATATTTTAAAAGTCATTGCTGAGTATTACAAGGGATTTTTCCCAAAAGCATTTTAAAAAAAAACACTTATGTTTCCTATCAAAAGGAGAACAATAATAAGCCTCTATAATTTCTCACATTAGAGCTGGTGTCATATACTTCTCTGTTGCAGTGTTTGGCAACAGTGGTGTATTTGCCTTTTTATTAGTTACATTCTCAAGCCCAGCTAAGATTTGGCTTCTCAATGTGTTTTGAATTAGATTCAGGAAAGCTATAAAAAAATAACTGGCTGGAATTAAGCTAATACAGTCCTAAAAGACTAAGAATTGTTCTGTTGTAAGGGTCAAGTACTTTTTTTATTTTGTGGTCCTATCTGAGAATTTTGGTACCTGGATTGAATATATATTTTCATAGGATCATAGACTGCTAGGAATGGGAGAAACATTAGAGTCCTCCCTGGTCCAATATTCCATCAGATGCTCCAATCCCTTCTGCAAGGTTCCAATTGAGTGGTTTTGTTTCTCTGTGTTGATCAGACACCTACAGTTACCTGTAGCCCATCAACCTCATTTTGGATACCAACTCCTTTGCTCAATGTCTTACAATCCATGCATATTTTTCTGATTTTCCCAATGAGTTTCATATACCTTGCTGAAAACCAGAGATACTATGGCCTCAGCATCTCTCTCTCTAGTAGCCCCGTTCTGAAATGAGGAAGGCAAAATAAATTTAACATGAATGACTCTGCACTGGCTCTTAGTGATCACTGTATCCTTTTCCAAATTTCTTTTAAATAATTTATTTACAAATCTCTATGCATTAAGATAGTTGAATTTAAGCTGCTATTTAAATTGACACTAAAAATCTTCAAGTGCTGCTGTATAGAAAGTGATGTTGGCAATGGATAAAGTAAAGGAAGGAAGAAGAAGCATGGTCAAAGACATCCTCAGAATATCCTGGAAGAAACAGTTAGAAAATAAATATGATATTCATCTTTAATATTTGCATGTGTTGGCAATGGATAAAGTAAAGGAAGGAAGAAGAAGCATGGTCAAAGACATCCTCAGAATACCCTGGAAGAAACAGTTAGAAAATAAATATGATATTCATCTTTAATATTTGCATATTGAGAATTAAAAAGTGTTATATTTCCAGTGGAAGAGATATTCTGTGAGTGGGGCTTTCAAATCCAGTGCAAGTTTGTGTAAGGAATCAAAATTTAACCAACCAAAATTTTTCAGTAATCAACCTTTGTCAAAAAAAAAGTAGACAGGAAAATGACAACAAAATCATTTCAGCATTTTGTTAAAGATATTTCAAAGTTATTTTTGTGTCATGCCCTTGAGTCAGGACAGAAAGTGTGCACTTCCAAAACAATGAGAACGATCAACTTACATGATTTCTGGAAAAAGCCAAAGAAGAGAGAGAGACAGACACATAGACAGATAGGTAGCTGGATATAGAGCTAGACAGACAGATATAGAAGTTTTCAACCAAAGAAGGATTTAAGTAAGTTTACCAGAAAAAATGTTTTCAACCCTCTGTTCTGTCGAAAATAGTGTTTAAATGTTTAAGTCTATTTTTCTATCCTGGTAAATAAAGACAAATAAATCTCATCAGAATAGCGCATTATCCAGAGGCTCCTTCTGATTTCTTAATGTGTTAGAGAAATAGCAATTAGTAATTTGCATAAAGACATTAAGGTGATCTTAAGATATTTGGGGGTGAACAACACTGCATTAGTACTCTCATGTGAACAAAGAAAAGCAGGCAACAAAGAGCTGCTTGTGCAAGGAGGCCATCGTGCTGGGTTGAGATGAGAGCTCACTCTTTCTTCCCTGCCTCGGATCCTGCAGCCCGTGCAACCTCATTAAAAGGAATGAAGCCCTATCTAGTTTGTGACCCAAGTATGAGTCACTAAGGAGACAGTGTCACACGAATGCTCGATGCAGACAGCTGGTACTATGAGATTGTGCACATAGGGAAACCGACATCGCCTGAGGGACCATGTGCCAAGCATGTTCCGTAGTGTGTCTTATTTAACCTGACAATAACATTATTTCCTCCATGTTACACAAGTCAAGTTGTTTAACCTTCCTGGGCCTCAGTTTCCTCAGAAGACCCTGAGATGGCAATTGAAGGATTGGAATTTAGCTTTGCCTAACCTAACAGTATGCCCAATTTTACATTTGTTAAGCCTTTGGCATGACACAGGGAAGGACAGTTTTTGGAAATAAATTTGAGTTTTGTACTTAGGACCTTGCCTGGACTACCCCCAGAGCCTGCTTTGTGAGATTCTATAATCAGAAGAGCTGTTAGAGGGTCTCCACCCAAACCCGCACTCAGAGAGCCACTTCTTCCACCTCTGCCTGGACACTTCCAGCAATGGGCATCCCTCACCCCCCACCCCCGCATGCAAAAAACCTTTCCTTACAGGAACCTGGAATCGACTTCCCTCTAACCAACTCCCACTGGAGCTGTCTTGCTTTCTGCAGTCACACCCCACACATCTATTCTCTCCCTGAGTAACAGCAATAAGCTGTCTGGACCCAGTGTACTTGTGTCCCCACCCTTTGGGGATGTTCCAAGTTTCACGTCCCAATTCCTTCCATGGTTTCACACCACTGCTGATATGGAAGTCACATTCTATCTGAGAAGAGCCATCCCAGCCATTTTGTAGTGTGCCAGCCTCATTCCTTATTGTATTCCACCTTTCTGATTCTGTGACACCTGTGAACAACAGGAACACGAAGTTTCGATTTTTCAACAGCATTCTGGAACTTTAGAATCAAAAATATATATTTTTTTTCCTTTTTGTCTTTTTTCGTGACCGGCAACGGATCGCAACCATCAGTGTCGTGCCCGTACCGGACCGGGACCGGCATCGGGATCGCAACCCTTGGTGTTGCTCCCGCACCTTGCTCGCACCTTGCTCAGCCAGTGAGCGGCCAGTCTGTATGTGGGATCCGAATCCTCGGCGGGAGTGCCGCCACGCTTCCCAAGCGGCGCACTGTAGCAGTGTGCCACCGGGCCCTAACTTTGCACAAGTGCAGTTTCCCCCTTGGTCAGAGTCTGCAGACTCCTCGGATCTTTCAGTGGCATTACATTCTCACGCATTCCCTCCAATCACTCATCCCAAAGAGGGTACGTGGGTGTCCTTGTTACATATGCATGTATTTATACCACATCATTCCAGAAGTATTTGATAATCTTCCGATTGCAAATAAAATTCATAAAGATGAAAAGGAAAAAAGAAGCCCAATTCTAGGCAGGAAAACTATAAATATTAATTTCAACACCAAGCCTAACACATTTAAGATACATACTCTTAAATAGCCAAATTAATGTTGTTAAGATTCTGAAAGTTGGAGAAAGTCTTGGTTTAGAAAAGAAATCACTGCTTTCCACCTTAGAAAAGTAAACAATTTGACATGGATATGACTGAAATAAATGAAGAAATGAGAGGGAAATGATTGTAGAAGAGAATTGGGAGTTTAGAAAAGAAAAGAGAGTAAAGTTTAAGTCTTTTGTGGGGTAAATGCTGGACATGGACCTATTCCCCCCCACCCCACCCCATGCATAGCAGAGTTCCCCCTCCCACCTGGGAAACTACCCCTGGCCAAGGTAGTTACCTAAAGAAAGGCAGGTCTCCTTTAAGACAAATGTCCCCTTTAAGACAAAGGGAAGACTGGAGGAAGCAGGGACTCTAAGTAAATTAGCACGCTAGTGTTAAAGTGCTATGGCGCCAAGAGAGAAGCAAGTCAATCGACTTATCTACTCAACCAGATCTCCCAAGCACTCTGAGTTGGGTGAGAGTCTATGCATAAGCGTGCAAACGATTTACACCTCTATTTTGATCCTTCAGTATGTAACTGCTGTATGCACCCCATGGCAGCGTAGATTTCCAGCAGGCCGGCCACTGCCAGCAACTCCTGTAAGTCTAAAAAAACAGTGTCTCTACCTATCAGCCTAGGTGAGTTCCTTGGAACAGGCAAACATTATGTGAGTGCCCTCTCAGATTTGGGGCTCCTATGATACATCTTTGAACCTCAGTCATTCAGCCAATGTATATTTATTGATCCCTGACATATGTGAGTAACCATGCTGGGCCTCAGGAGTGCAGAAATAAAGTATATTTTTAGCCTCTCAAGAACTCACAGCCCAATAAGACACACAAATGAGTATTGATTGACAATGATGGTGCAGCATGAATTAGTGTCTAGGTAGAGTTTATCTCAGGAGGTACTGGAGGTATGCAGGACAACAGAGAAGGCACAAAACAGCCTGGTGGCAGTGGAGGGGGGACATTCAACAAAGTCTTCAGAAGAGTCTTGGATAAGAAGAAGGGTTTGTTCAGAGAAGGCAAGAAAATAGGGAAGGAAATTAATTCCCTTTTAGGGTAACAGTGTTTGCAAAGCACAGTAGTACAAAAAGTATGGTCTGTTTAGAAAATTGGAGGCAGACCAGTAGTCTTTTAAAATTTTTTATAAACTTGATTTTTTAGAGCAATTTTAGGGTCATAGCAAAACTGAGCAGAAAGTAGGGATTTCCCATATATCCCTATCCCACTCCACACACACAACCTCCCCCAGTATAAACATCTCCTACAAAGTAATACATCTATTAGAATTGACGAACCTACACTGACACGTCATGATCACCCAAAGTTCATAGTGCTTATTAGAGTCATTCTTTGTGTTGTATGTACATTCTACAGGTTTGAACAAATGTGTCATGTCATGTATCTAACATTACAGTGTCACACAAAATGGTTTTAGTGCTCTAAAAATACTCTATGCTCCACCGAGTTATCCCTCCTTCCCCGCAACTCCTGGTAACCACTGAACTTTTCACTTTCTCCACAGCTCTGTCTTTTCCAGAATGTCAAATAGTTGGAATCATATAGTATGTAGCCTTTTCAGATTGGTTTCTTTCACTTTGTAATATGCATTTAAGGTTCTTCCTTATCTTTTCATGGCTTGATAGCTGATTTCCTTTTAGCACTGAATTATATTCCATTGTCTGGATGTACCACAGTTTATTTATCCAGTCACCTACTGAGGGACATCTTGGAGGCTTCCAAGTTTTAGCAATTATGAATAAAGCCACTATAAACCTCTATGTGCAGGTTTGTATGTGGATGTAAGTTTTCAACTCAATTGGGTAAATACCAAGGAGCGAGATAGCTGGATCATATGGTAAGACTGTGTTTGGTTTTGTAAGAAACTGCCAAACTGTCTTCCCAAGTGGCCATACAATTTTGCATTTCTGCCAGGGCCAGTGGCTTTTCATTTATTTATTCAAGTATTCCAAAAATAGCTACTGGGCATCTACAACAGGCCAGCACAGGGAATACTTGGTGAATGAAAGAGAAGTGGTCCCGCCTCCCTGGAGCTTGCAGTCTTGCAGAGGATTTGCTAGACGTTACAGAGAAGGATGTGACAAAACAGTTTTGGCCATTGAAGAGTGCTGTGTTGGTCCCCATGTGGACTGCAGACATTCACATTCTCTGTCCCCAGCATTGTCTTTTGATATTAAGGAGTTAGTCACAGTTGTTTCAAACTGAAATGAGCCTCAGGAACCAATTGTCTCAGTGGCTTTCAAACATGATTAACCACTGAAATCCTTCCTCAGATGAAATCGTAAGTAAAATCTCAATGTGTAAATCAAATATAGGTCGGTGTATTTGTTTCCTATGGCTGCCATAATAAGTTACTGTAAACTTAGTGGCTGAAAACAATAAAAATGTATCATGTGGCGATCAGAAGTCCTAAATCAAGGTGTCTGCAGGGCTACATTCCTGCTGGAGGCTCTGGACGAGAATCTGTTTCCTTGCCTTTTCCAGTTTCTAGAGGCTGTGTGCATTCCTTGGCTTGTGGCCCCTCTTCCTTCCTTAAAGCCAGCAGCACAGCCTCTTCAGTCCTCTCACTGTGGTTCTACCACCACAGCTCCTTCTCTTACTCTGACTCTCCTGCTTCCCTCTTAGAAGGACTTGTATGATTACACTAAATGCACCTGCATAATCCAAGCTAAGCTCCCCTCTCAAGATCCATAACTCAATCACATCTGCAAAGTCCCCTCTGCCATGTATGGTCACATATTCACAGGTCCCACGGATTAGATGTAGACATCTTTGGGTGCCATTATATGTAATATCCTCCCAATGCTGCACAGTCTACAATTTTATCTTAAAACAACTAATCTGAAGCTTTTCTCAGGTCGTAGATGAGGCAAGGAGGGCCCAGAAGCAGGAAATGACTTCTTTTATAACCCACAATAGGTTTATAGATGATCCAGGCCTTCTGTCCAAGATCGACTCCCAGATTGGTGCCTTTACCCCTAACCTCAATGCTTTAAAAGGTCTTCCTGTGAGTAATACCAACAGCAACATAAAGAACATAGTTTTGGTATAGGACAAATCATGGTCAAAATTGCCATGTTGCTTTGCAAAATGAAGACATAGATGAGATTTTGTTGGGCCCCAGAAAGCTGACTTCTGTTACGAATTGGAAGGCCTTTTACTCTGAAAACATCTCAGTGAAGGAAATCCTTCCCTGTTGTGCAGCAGCTAACCGCTCATCACAAGGCAGAAGCTCAGGCTGTCCTAATCAGAACTCAAGACCTCTGGCAGGGTCCTCAGACACCAGAAGGCTTGTCCACGGTCCAGCTGCATGGCAGAGACTGGCCTCCAACCACTTGTCCTCACATTCTTGGCCCAGCGAGTAACCCATCTACACCACAACATGCTTCTCTTTATTTTGTGTCATTTACCCCTTTTTCCTTAGTTTCAAATATGAGCCACAAGTTAAAGACTTTGCAAAAGACTAGACTCTTTGACATTTGAGGGATCTGGTGTTTGTTAAATTGGGGGATTTAAACTGACTGTGATTTGTTCTCAATTTAGGGCAGTGACAGACAAATCCTGGAGACAGAGAGACAAAGAAAAAGAAAGAGAGAGAGAGAGACAGAGTTGCATTTGTATGGCATCCAGGATCCAGGCACATTTGGGGGAATAAACAGCTTAAAAATCCAGATAGCTACAGGCTGGCAGGAAAGAAAAACACATGCACATTTGAACTCAACTATGCTATGAAATGAGAAGGGCCATTCGTTGAAATGTAGGGGTCCCACAGTATTGATGCCACGTTGTCTGTGGGCATGCTGTGGAGACAGCTAACAGACTAAAATGGCTTTTAAAAACACACGAACAGGTCATTTCGGTCTGCCAGCCTCTGGAAAGACGTAGAGTCCTGCTTGGGGAAAATGACAGATCATGCCCACACCCCTTATCTCTGATGACTATGCTGGCAATAATCATCTGACCTTCTCAATGCAGTTAAAATCTTATTTGCTGAACACCTACTATGTGCTAGGCACTAAGTACTTTAGAAAAATCTTCTTTAACTCTGGAAAGACGTAGAGTCCTGCTTGGGGAAAATGACAGATCATGCCCACACCCCTTATCTTTGATGACTATGCTGGCAATAATCATCTTACCTTCTCAATGCAGTTAAAATCTTATTTGCTGAACACCTACTATGTGCTAGGCACTAAGTACTTTAGAAAAATCTTCTTTATTCTTCACAACAACAGGGTACTATCCTATATTTATACTTATCTTCCAGACTGAAGTAATTACATCTCAGAAATATAAATTACCTAAGCTCCTTGCAAGTGGAATAGGTGGGACTTTAACACAAGTCTGTTTGATTCCCAAGTCCATGTTCTTCCCACCATGTCATAGTTCCCAGCCTGGATGCCAGGGGTAAAATGCAAGTATAGACATAAACTCTGCCCACCAAGAGATCTGTCTGGCTCACGAAGTGAACTATTTAATTCATTTATTCATTTTTTGATTCAACTAATATTCAGTGAGAACATCTGGGATCCAAATGTATAGCAGATTAAGAAGTTCTCTGTCTTCATGGAGCTTACATATATTGGGGGGGGTGAGGGGCCCAGATAGTCAACAAATGAACAAACAAATAAATTAAATAGCTGCAGATACTGACAAGTGTCACGAAGGACACAGCCAGGCTGCCACAGTGGAGAACAGCAGCTGACACTGTCCCACAGGGGAATGTGTCATTTCGTAAGGTAGCGAGCTCTGCGTCCCTGGAAGTATTTAATCAAAGGGTGGGTAACCAGCAGATGATCCTGCCACTATGTGAAGCTGCTAAAGGCTAAAGGAAGTAGACATTCATCAGCTTGATTCATTGTGACGTTCATTCCAACTGCAGGCAGGATGCGACATTCCCTGAAAATATAGGAGGGATTCTGGAGAAAGGATTCAGGTGACTGATTCGTATTAATGAAAACTGGGCCCATGCCAGGAAAGTATCAAGCTTTACATTATGGTTATTGTTGAAGGAGAAACAATAGAAGAGAAAGTGTTCAAATGATTGGAGGCGGGGAGGTTGGGGGGACACCAAAGGCATCCAAAGTAATGGCAGGGAAGGCGGAGAGCTCCGGGTTCAGGCCAAGTTCAGGCGGGACTGAGATTGTTATCGGGGCCTCATCACTCAGCCCAGCAGAGCCCGGCCCACAGGAGAACCACCGCGCCTGATTACACTCACACGGTGGGTTCCAGTGCCCCTTCAGAGCAGACAGGGAGGACAAACGTCCGGTCTGGGCTGGAAACAGTACAGGCACTTAAGGAGCACTTCATCTTAAAAGGAAGACTGTTTTGCTTTTGTCAAACTGGTTAATTTGTCCCAAATGTTAAAAACCTCCCATTCTCTTGAAAGATCAGCCATCTACAGATTTCAATGTTCAAACAACCAGACCAGCGAACAGCTAAACCAAACACCTCCTCAGTCTCAATTCTGTCTGGGGGGCCAACCAGCAAGTTGAAGAGATGAATGATTTTTGCTTGCAACCTGAAGAAAGCTTAGGGCAGGGCTGGGTCCAAACTTCATGCCCATAGTGCTGGCAAGTCACAGAAGATGCTGCAGAGAGAGTTTTGCCAGCAACTCACAGGAGACGCGGTGGGAGCTGAAGCCTGGTTCCAGTATAGTCTCATTTCCTTTCAGAGTCCACTTTAATGCAAGCCATTTAAGTCTGCATAGTTACATTCTATAGAACATCAGGTGTCAACAATTACCTGGTTCTGGGTAAAATAATATCTCTGAATCAGCTCATACAATTTCAGTGCCCACATCCCAATTATAATGTCCTTGGTTCATGGCTTCTGACCTGAAGTTAAGAATTGTCAAAGTTCTGAAAGCCTGTTTCTGCAAAAAGGAAGAAAAGGAGGAGTGTTTTTAAAAATTTTTAAAGCTGACAAAACTCCCAAATTTATTAAACCACATGCACACATGCACATGTGCGTGTGCACATACACACACAAACATACACAAAGCACAGAACCAAGAATTTTGCTACACTATTGATACACATTTTCTCATGTAATCCTTATAACAACCCAATAGGGTAGGGTCTTAGAATATTATCCCCCTCTCCATTTTGTAGCTAAGAAAACTGAGGCCTTGGGTGGCTAAACATGTTGTCCAAACTCACACAGATGGTAAGTGCTAGAACTGGGATCTGAACCAATTCCATCTCTCTGGAGAGCAGCAGTTTTCAACCAGAGCCAATTCTGCCCCCAAGGGGACATTTGGCAATGCCCAGAGACATTTTTGGTTATCACAACCAGGGTGCAGGTGCTCCTGGCATCTAGTGGGTGAAGGCTAGGAATGCTGCTCAACTTCCTACTGTGCTCAGGACAGCCCCCTCCACAGTAAAGAATTACCCAGCCCTAAATATCAATAGTACTGAGGCTGAGAAACCCTGGTTTAGAGTTTGTATCATTAACTGTGAGCATTCCTTCTGGCTTTTCTGTTTTCATTTCAATCCTATCCTCTCAGCATAAAACCCTCTGGAGTTTGTTTCAATCCCATGGTACTATGTGCGGTGGTGTGAAATCACATCGAAACCTTCCTGCCACCAGATGAGAAATGTACCACATTACGGAATCATGATATTCTTTTTTTTTTTTTTTTCCTTTTTGTCTTTTTTCGTGACTGGTAACGGGATCGCAACCCTCAGTGTCGCGCCCGTACCGCAACCGGCAATGGGATCGCAACCCTCGGTGTCGCACCCGCACCACACTCAACCAGTGAGCGGACCGGTCTTTATATGAGATCTGAACCCTCGGTGGGAGCGCCGCCGTGCTACCAAGTGCCGCACTCTACCGAGTGCGCCACCAGGCCGGCCCAGAATCATGATATTCTGACATGGACTTTTTCCTTCTATATATTTAGAACTGAAATAACTTACTTCTCAGGGATGGCAGAAAATCCACATTTTCTCTTGTAATCCTAACAACAAACAGATGAAGTGAGAAACTACCCATTTTACAGCTGAGGTTTTGATTTGCCGAAGCTTAACCAGCAGAAAATTATTTTACAGCTGAGGTTTTGATTTGCCGAAGCTTGACCAGCAGAAAATTCTAGAACTGAAACTAGACAAGCCCTTTGATTGCAAGTCCTGAATACCTCCCTACAGCAGAGCTTCTCATACTTCAGTAAGAATTTGCATCAATTGTGGGGCCTTTTGTTTTTTTTTTTAATTGAAACATAATTGATTGTACATATCTGTGGGGTACAACATTGAATATCAATACCCGTGTGCAATATGTGATGCTGAAATCAGGATAAATAGTAGACTCAACATTATATAATGTAATCATTTTTTGTGACCAATTTCTCACTAATCCCCTGGTCCCATCCTCAGAGTTCTGTTTCAGGAGATTTGAACTGGAGTCCAGGAATCAGCATTTTTGACAAGCCCTTCATGCAGCCCTTTGATGCAGCTGTCTCATGGACCACATTTTGAGGAATGCTGCACTGTATAATGATGGATGTAAAGTGTATTTAATAGCAAAAATATTAAATTTGTTTATTTAATAGTAAAAATAATCAATTAGAGATAGATAAATGGANACTTTAATGCAAGCCATTTAAGTCTGCATAGTTACATTCTATAGAACATCAGGTGTCAACAGTTACCTGGTTCTGGGTAAAATAATATCTCTGATTCAGCTCATACATTTTCAGTGCCCACATCCCAATTATAATGTCCTTGGTTCATGGCTTCTGACCTGAAGTTAAGAATTGTCAAAGTTCTGAAAGCCTGTTTCTGCAAAAAGGAAGAAAAGGAGAAGTGTTTTTAAAAATGTTTAAAGCTGACAAAACTCCCAAATTTATTAAACCACATGCACACGTGCGTGTGCACATACACACACAAACATACACAAAGCACAGAACCAAGAATTTTGCTACACTATTGATACACATTTTCTCATGTAATCCTTATAACAACCCAATAGGGTAGGGTCTTAGAATATTATCCCCCTCTCCATTTTGTAGCTAAGAAAACTGAGGCCTTGGGTGGCTAAACATGTTGTCCAAACTCACACAGATGGTAAGTGCTAGATCTGGGATCTGAACTAATTCCATCTCTCTGGAGAGCAGCAGTTTTCAACCAGAGCCAATTCTGCCCCCAAGAGGACATTTGGCAATGCCCAGAGACATTTTTGGTTATCACAACCAGGGTGCAGGTGATCCTGGCATCTAGTGGGTGAAGGCTAGGAATGCTGCTCAACTTCCTACCATGCTCAGGACAGCCCCCTCCACAGTAAAGAATTACCCGGCCCTAAATATCAATTGTGCTGAGGCTGAGAAACCCTGGTTTAGAGTTTGTGTCATTAACTGTGAGCATTCCTTCTGGCTTTTCTGTTTTCATATCAATCCTATCCTCTCAGCATAAAACCCTCTGGAGTTTGTTTCAATCCCATGGTACTATGTGTGGTTGTGTGAAATCACATCGAAACCTTCCCGCCACCAGATGAGAAACGTACCACATTATGGAATCATGATATTCTTTTTTTTTTTTTTTCCTATTTGTCTTTTTTTGTGACCGGTAACAGGATCTCAACCCTCGGTGTCGCGCCCGCACCACGCTCAACCAGTGAGCGGACTGGTCTCTATATGGGATCTGAACCCTCGGTGGGAGCTCTGCCGCGCTACCAAGTGCCGCACTCTACCGACTGCACCACCGGGCCGGCCCGGAATCACGATATTCTGACATGGACTTCTCCCTTCTATATATTTAGTACTGAAATAACTTACTTCTCAGGGATGGCAGAAAATCCACATTTTCTCTTGTAATCCTAACAACAAACAGATGAAGTGAGAAACTACCCATTTTACAGCTGAGGTTTTGATTTGCCGAAGCTTAACCAGCAGAAAATTCTAGAACTGAAACTAGACAAGCCCTTTGATTGCAAGTCCTGAATACCTCCCTACAGCAGAGTTTCTCATACTTCAGTAAGAACTTGCATCAATTGTGGGGCCTTTTTTTTTTTTTTTAATTGAAACATAATTGATTGTACATATCTGTGGGGTACAACATTGAATATCAATACCTGTGTGCAATAT